>NC_084979.1:22284081-22584081 GCF_963691925.1 Scomber scombrus | reverse complement strand
CCCCTGATGGCTCTGGAACAACTCGCTGATCTAAGTTCCTTCATTTCCATTTGCACCAAAAAAAACTTCTCTGCAAGGGAAGGAGCAGTAGATGATGATATACTCATAGGGCTGAAACCAGCTGTATTCTGGCTGCTCAAGCTCTAAAGAACCAATCTGACATGAAACGAGGTTGAAGAGGATCCTAATCCTAGCTGGAACTACTTCTACTCCTCAGAGAGTGGAGATAAAAATATAGATTTCAGATATCACCTTCAGAGAACATCCTTAGTCATCTTTAATAATTTTGTCCAGAGGTTGAGGGCAATATAATAATTTAGACTTAATGTGATTAGCTCTTTGCTGCCTGAATGACAGACAAAATTATATTATTGTACGTATTTTATGATAACAATGAAGCAGTCGTTGCTGCCAGCAGTTGGGCAAAAGGACAAAGGGTTCAGGCCTCCTGCCTAAAAAACAGAGGCGGTGATCATTGCTGACTTTAGCGAGAACATATCAAACATGTCTTGCCTTGCTTTTTGTAAATACTTTAGTCTTTGGTCAATATATTCCTCCTCATTTTATACATATATTCATACACACACAAATATGCATGTACATACACACTTATAAACGTGTAATAAACTGGATATTTGTGCACGTATGTATTCACACTTTTTTCATAAAGGACCTTTTGCACAAAAACATCGAGATTGAAATAAATAATTAATCCAAGAAACAAAATATGAGTACCTGTTCATAATTCATGTGAAATAAAAATTACAGGAAAAAAAACAAAAAACAAACACAAAGTAAAATAAAAAGTAGCCTTATGTACAGCGTTAATCTTCTTTTGACACAGGCTAAAAGGCGTTGTTTTAAATAAACAGACTTTGCATCTTTCAAGAAGCCTGAGAGAGAGGCTAGACATGAGAAAAACACTTGTCCTTCAACATGTATGTGGGCCAAAATGGCTGTCAAACGAGAACATTTTCCTCTCATCAAGAACACTTTTCCTTTTAAAGTCTTAAAAGTTTTTTTTCTTCCTTGCTTGGGATTCAAGTGATGGCGTTTTTTGTTGTTGTTGTTGTTGTTTTTTTTGGAGTTTTTAGCCATTCGCTCACACTGTGAGTCCTCGCTCAGTGGTGCTGTGTCCTTGCAGTGGGGATCGTCAAAGCATCTGCTGTCGCCATGGCTGCTAACTGTTGGGTGGCCCGTCGTTCAGGAAGTAGGTTGTCATTTCCCCTTTACCTTTGACTTTAACGACCCCGCGGTACTCCAGCACGTACCCTTTGTTTACAAGCACCTGGTAGAGGTCTGTCGTCACCTGAGAGCAGAACGGGAGAATGCGTATTTACATTAAAGTTGCAGCAACATTTCTTTTATTACTTAACTCTAGTTAAAATAGTGGTAACAAAAACGTGATAAACCCACTGTAGGTTCCTTGCCCAGCACCAGACAACACACAAAGTTAGCGACTAGCTGGTGAGCATAGCGGAGCACTCAGAAGCTACATAGACAGATATTTCCCTAAGGAGTTGGTAAAGATTTATAGATTATAAGATTTAAGAAACATTGTCCTTTATTGGCTGTGATATTCATATACATAATAACAGAAATTCCTCTTTGACACAACTCAAAGACAGAGGCAGACAAACGTAGCAATAACAAAGCAGAAACAGTAAATAAGGTCGAAAGGAAGAGTGAATACAGGACTTAGATTCATCAGGTGGACAGAAACACGACTCCAGATGAATGCTAATCTTGCACTGTGTCTGTTGCATGTATAAATAAGAACCTGTTTGCCATATCAACTTTATCCAGTGATAATACTGTATGTCAGTGTTGTTATGTAGTGGCCAAAAAGAAATACTTATTGCAGGTTTGAGGATTATACTGCTCTGTCATATATTATCCTTTACATATTAAACTTGCTGTGGATGTTAGATATCAGTGTTCCTTACCATTTAACACAAATTTACCTTCAAAATATAGCAGATAGGTCCGGTATGAAAGAGCTTACTCTTAAAGGTTTTACTCTAACTCTACAGCACCAGGCAAAAGTCTGGACACACTTTCTCTTTCAATGGAATAGGAAGGTGTGACCAAACTTTTTACTGGTACTGTACTTGCTCGGCTACCGTCTTTGCTTTATTGCTAAGTGTTTTTTGAATGAGCTGGCTTCTTGAGAGGTTGAGTGCCACTATTGGGGTATTCTGGTATGCTGACCATGTAATTGCAATATCACAGTTTGAGTCAGATTTGTTGCACGTTATTCCCTCTTTTCTCTTTCTTCTCTTATTTCCTGACTGACTCTAATGTAGCCAAAAGTGTCTAAAAAAAACTTATTACAGTAATCTAACCAGGTATCAATCAGTCAATAATTTGTAGTAATTCTGTATAGATATTAAATGTATAGATATTAAATGTGGATTCAAATTCAATTTATTATATGATATATATTTTATTTCATTTTCAAAAACGTCACTTTGAGTTGAACTTGAATCGTACCTGTATGCAGTCAGGTACACCTGTGCTGTCCATGCGACTGGCCACATTGACTGTGTTTCCCCAAATATCATATTGAGGCTTCCGCGCCCCAATGACCCCTGCTACCACTGGTCCAATGTTCAGACCTGGAAATTGAAGGAAAAAAGTGTTAAACTGTACCAAAAAATAATTTTAAATAACTGAAAAACTTTTAATTTTTGTGATTTTGAAACATTTGAACCTTTTTCTGAATTCTACATGCTGCTTCAGAGAGATAGCAGTTACTTAACCTCACCTATCTTCATCTGGAAGTTGTTGAAGGAATGCTCATTGATGTATTTCATCTGCTCCCTCAGTCTCATGGCATAGTCAGCCAGAGCAATAATATGTGAACGGCCCTCCTTGTCGTAGGTGGAGTCGTTGAGACCGGAGGCCGCCATGTAAGTGGAACCAATGGTCTTGATCTTCTCTAGCTGCCTGTATTTCTCTTCACTGATAATCTGAGATGTGAAAAAATAAAAAAACAGCAAATGTCAAATCTACACTTTCCTGTAGAGATGACGACTCTCTGAGTTTTACAAATTCACAAACTTTACCTCATCGAAGTCAGCAATGATTTCGTTGAGCAGCCGGAGACACTCCACTCCCTCGTTGTTGGCCTCCAGCTCCACGTAGAACTCTGAGAAGTTGCTGATGGAGGCAAACATGACAGCCACACACTCACAGGACTGGTAGTACAGCTCGTCGTTACGCCGCTCACGAGCCAGGAAGTGAGCAGCTACGTCCTTAGGCAGAATATTATGGAGGAGACGACGATTGTAGGCTTGTAGTTCCTCCATCTCCTCTTTCTCCTCTGTGGCCTGAGAGAGGAGGTTCCTTATTAGATATTTTTATCAGCAAATACATTCATAAGACATCATGTTTCTTTGAGAGCCAGCAGTCCATCAACAGTTTGTTAATTGATGCACAACTCTGAGGCTTTTGCCACAGTGTGAGCAGTTAAAATGGTCAGATGATGCCCTCTAGTGGACACAGTAGATACCTGTAATTTCCACAGGAAGTCGAGGCGTGCAGTAGATTCAACCTGCTGGGCGTGCAAGTACAGTGCCAGGACAAAGACTGTGAGAATCACTGGAGTCATGACCCTCAGGGACACTTTGGTCACAACAAATGGGCTGCAAAGAGACGGATGAATGGTCAGATTAAAATAAGGAAGATTGTGTGAACTGTGAAAAAGAAGAATTAATGCTAGAATGATAGAATAGGAGATGAAAGCCTCCAAAAGTGACACTGAATGTAATCTTACCACTGGTTTGTAGTTTCATTGAAACTGGACCTAAATGTACACACATTAAAAAAACAATTCTGGTCAACACGAACAAATTAAACAAACAATAGTTATAATATTAATCAATTTGAATGGCAGATAACTAATTAATACAAATGAAATTTCTTACCATTGAGCACTAGTTTCATTTAAATCACTGAAAAGAGAAAAAACATATAATTAGAACAAATAATCAAATATACAGAAGTTTGACCTACAACTTAACTAAAATGGTATCTTCAAGGTACCAATACCAATATCAAAACCATCATTTGGTAAATATAAATTAATGGTCAATGCATCAGGGTTAAACAAATAACTCTATCTAGATAAAATATAGTCTAAAGTTGAAAAGGTTTACAGTAGGAGATATCTGATCAAAGAATGAGTAGAAAAGACACTCATCAATAGTCTGCAGAAAATGAATATTTCAGTTGTTTTTGAAGCTCGATACCAAACCCCACATCTGAGACATGAAGAAACTATCAGTACAAATTGAGAAAAAGGTCAACACAAACAACATAAATGTGTTTCCTATATCCATCCTGCTGCACTTACATGGCATTGGAGGTGACAAAGAGGTCTGCGTTGTCGAATAGTGCTACTTGTGGCCACTCCACCAGCAGCAGGAAGGTGAGCTGGATGAGCAGCATGAGGGCCAGCTTCCCTATGCTGCTGATCTGCAGGAACACCGAGCAGGCCAGCAGCGTCAGCAGCACACTGTAGCTGAAATACTGGTGCAAAAAAACAGGAGAGCGGCATCACAAAGAGGCGATATCAACAACAGATCTCACAGATGCAAATGTGACATTTCCTTTCTGTTTCGAAATGGCGGTTGCGTAGGGGAACACAAACGGTGACATACAATGAACTCCGAGTAGTGACTCACCTCAGGAAAGGGGCAGGAAGGGCCTTGGCTAGGACAAATCTCGAGACCCCCTTCAATAGACACATTCAAGCTGCGGATCACACATGGCGTCACCATGGCTGCAGAAGTGTTCAGCTTCTCAGCGACGCACTCCGCTAAGCTCTTGGTGTCACAGGCAAACTGCGAGCATATACTCAGTATGATTTTCAACATACGTGTTTCATATAATGCATGAATCTGTCATCTTGTTGTTTGGGTTAGCTTTTACTTTGATCTTACCATATTGACGAAGGCAGAGATGAAGACGAGGATAATGGTTAATACTCCAACCAGTGTGCTGTTGGTGCGAGACTGGACAATCTTCTTTGAAACAGTCTGCATTGCAGCCGGAAAGAGCTACAAGACGGAGTAGAGTGAAAACAAAGTATTAACATTTTAGTTCAATATCAGTGAATATTAGCAAAAGATTAGTTTGTGTGTATTGAGAAGTTCCACTACCTTGATGCAAGAGTATATGGCACAGATGAAAAGGATGTTGGCGAGTATGATGAAGATACTGATGTAGATTCCCAGCATGACCGGGGTGCTGCAAGGAAGAATACAGAGATACAGTTCACATCAAACCTGTTTGCTTCAGATTGGGGTTAAACTGAGCTACAAATATTAAGACTTTTCAAGCCTATAGTTTGTTTGCTCTGGTCTGAGTTAGTGGACAAGCTGGTAAAGTTGTTGCTTTGCCCACTTGGTTCAGTTTGTGAACTGAAATTCACTCTTCTCATTGGTCAGATATGTCTGTCTGAGCGAGAACATGAACACAGGAAGAAGCTCCAATTTCTCAAATATCAAGAATGCAATGCACTTTGCACAATTTATTCTCCAACTAGCCGCTCACAACTTTTTCACTCATCTGCAATCAAATATGCAAAGCACCCGTGGCTACAGGAGACATTTAGCTCAAACATGCAGAGTACGCCTTGGTTAGCTAGGTCAGATCAAGGTGGGATTACATTCCCACCACAAACAAACTGCTTCAGAATTAGTGACCAGGGTGAGACCACTTCCTGTGTTTGATGTGGTTGTTTTGGTCCGCACACGAGTACAATCACTGTTTTCAGATCTGCCCAAAGAATCGTACAAAAGGGGGAAAACAAACCAGAGTCTGATACTCAGAGACTAAACAAAGCAGGTTTTAAAGCACCCTTAAAACACATACAGTACACACTGGAGGATCTACAGTATGTGAATATGTGAAGTACTCACTGTGGAAAGATAACAATCTGTATGAAGGATATGAAGCAGAATACTAGCAGAGTACAGGCAACATAGCCTCCAAAACGATCGTCCACCTTCTTGGAATACTGAAATAGGAAAAAACAGGGACGAAGAGAGTGATTTGAGAGCTTGTGGTTTTAAAAATGCATAAGATGATAATCAAGAGTCACAGTTTGAACCTTTTTCTCCAAGCTAGAGGTCTGAAAGGTGAGCAGGAACTTCTTTACATGGTCTTTTCTTAGCTGGTCGATGCTGCGAGCGTCGATGGCTCGTCCCAAAAATTCATCCACCTCATCTTCTGGGTTCATGGCCTCCTGAACACCACGGCTGAAAAAAAGGGAAACACAGAAGAGCAGAAGAGGAGAAGAGGAGAAACAGAACAGAAAGTGTTGAAGAGGTTAGTTAAATCCAGTAAAGCAGTTTTCACATGTGCACACCTTAAGAGTCAATACTCACTTGTCTTTACTGGAGGTCTCATCAATCCCCTAAAGAAGAGAGAGAATATGGCAATAAGAAGCTGAAAGAAGGATTCTTAAAAGCATCACACATAAAAAATGTGACTCTACCAATGTGAAGGGATGTGTGGATGTTAAATCTCACCATTTGTCTGAAGACTTTTGAGTCTTTGGTCCTGGAGAAGGTTCTGTCAGGGACCCATCGTGGTATCAGCCCCTCGTTAGAGTTCGCTCTCGTCCGCTGCATCTTAGCCATCATCGCCTTCTCCTCCTTCTGCTCAGGGAGAAAAACATGAAGATTTGAGCAGTTGTTCTCACAACAGCCAGTGAAAAACAAAACAAGTGACTGAATACACTAAGAAAGGTTCTTAAAGTGGCGTTATAGTCCATTCAAGGTCTAAAAGATGACTTCATTCACAAATCTCTTGCCTCTCATCACTTAAGATTATGCCTCTGTGGTTCTGCTTCCTTCACAAGTTATTACTCGATTTGTTACATATTCTTAAGTCATTTAATATCTT
This sequence comes from Scomber scombrus, assembly GCF_963691925.1. Classification (NCBI taxonomy): domain Eukaryota; kingdom Metazoa; phylum Chordata; class Actinopteri; order Scombriformes; family Scombridae; genus Scomber; species Scomber scombrus. The sequence goes on along the minus strand of NC_084979.1, from coordinate 22,577,166 downwards.
AAAGGGCTGTTCCTCTTTTTGTTTGCATCAACTAATCATCTACACTTATTTGCTTTTATTGCGAGTTAGATGAGAACACTGATATGAAGCAAATTGAAGCAAAGCGAATAAATGTAGTTCTCAAAATTATTCCTTTAAGCATATCCAAACCTTCTCTAATTCCCATTTGGGAATCAACAACAAATCAATGACTTCTGTATAAAACTGATCAGCCTATTCTTTATGTTACATTCACTGTCACCAGTCAGCTGGCACCTCATTAATGCCAGCTCTGGACAAAAGAAAAAGTTACGTTATCTTGTTAAAATACCTGAAAAGTATATATTTTTCTTCTCCCTTATCTCTATGAATAGGGACATATTTTTAATTTCAAAAGTTTAACTGCTGGACACAGGATGTCTCCTACTTCACTGAAAAGTTCATCCTCACTATATTTGTACTTCAGGTTTTCACATCACACTTGCATAAATTGCATATTGGACCACGGTTGGCCTAAAACTAGATGTGATGTCACAAATCATGTCCTAAACAAGGTGAGCACAGATAAACGTTCTACTTTCTGCAGATGTGTGCAGAAAGCCTTCTAGTTTCAATTTCTGCACGTACATACATCATTCTGCACAGTGAAGCTCAAACATCCACGTTCACTAACAAGAAGATAATCTTGACTGGTGAATTTGAAGCATCTGACTCCACTTAGTTACTGAAGGAATATTTACTATATCTGTCAAATATTTTAGGCCAATTTTAGCCTCAATTTTAAAAAAACTTCCATCAGTGTTTCAATTCCATTAAATCCATATTTTATCCTCCTCCTCATTATGTCCTCATTGAGGTTTGTATGCTTTTGTGCACTGACCCGTTTTTGGCTGCAGCCGAGGACCAGAAAGGTCTCGATGCTGTTCTCCTTCAGATATGCATTCCTCTCGCCTCCAAAGCCTGGCTCCACCTCGTAGTCTCCGTTAAGATACTGCAGGGTGGCCTTAGTGATGTGGATCCGTCTAGCAAGGACAAAGACACCAGAAATTCAATACCTGCGTGTTTGTGTGTGTGTGTGTGTGTGTGTGTGTGTGTGTGTGTGTGTGTGTGTGTTCATGTTTGCATGTGCAAATAGGTGTGTGACCCTGTGGCTTTACCCTGCTTTGCCTCCTGCCTCCATGTGATTGGCCAGCGTGACATCGTTAGACCACACATCAAACTGCCACTTCCTGAGTCCCAGCACGCCGCAGTGCACGCGCCCGCTGTGAATGCCGACGCGCATGTTAACGTTGACCCCCGTCACCTCACGCACCAGCCTGCAAACACACATCCCGCAGGGTCAGCGTCTCGTCTGCAGCAGAAAATATCTCCAAAACAAACACTTTTGCAAACACAGGTATTATACTCACGAGATGGCTTCGATCATGTCGACGCCCATCTCCACACAGCAGTGGGCATGGTCGGCTCGAGGTTCAGGCAGCCCCGACACACAGTAGTAACAATCTCCCAAAATTTTAATACGTAGACAGTGGTTCTCCTGGGAAAGAGGGGCAGAGCAAGAGACAGAAAAAAAGAGGACATAAGAGGAAGAAAAAATGAGGTTGCAAAGTGTCTGTAAGGTGCCTCAGAAGAAATAAAATTAAAGGAATAGTTCAACAAGTTCAATTGCGGCTTCTTACCGACGCCAGCTTGTCAAAACGGGCAAAGAGTTCATTGAGTGTCATGACCAGCTCCTGAGCTGTGCACTGAGAGGCTAGGCTGGTAAAACCCTCGATGTCTGCAAACAGAATACTGAGGACGAGATCAAGAGGTGGAAAGAAAGAGAGGTTTAGAAAGACAGAAAGATTATTAATCCTCCACTTGATAGATATTTTCAGTTAGTTATATTATATTGATGATATATTTCATCACTTCACAGCAGCAGCATTGCCTTGCGTTACTATCAGGGCTGCTAACCTTGAGAGCGGCAGGAAGTTTGACCTTAAAGTCTTCTGAAGGAGATTCATGCAAGTCTAAAGTGTGTGTGTGTGCGTGTGTGTGCGTGTGTGTGTGTGTGTGTGTGTGTGTGTGTGTGTGTGTGTGTGTGTGTGTGTGTGTGTGTGTGTGTGTGTGTGTGTGTGTGTGTGTGAGAAAGGAAAGGAGAGAGGAAACTGTGTGCAGTGTGTTTGCTCAGTGCTGTAATTGAATGTGTGCTGAAGTTCTCCATCTTTGGGGATTATCTTATCTTGGCTGCTGGTGATTAAGTATTCCCTCACTAGTGTTAATTAGCCTCCACTCTGCCAAACCACTCTACCCTCCTCTGACTCTGTGAACGTGTGTGTGTGTGTGTGTGTGTGTGTGTGTGTGTGTGTGTGTGTGTGTGTGTGTGTGTGTGTGTGTGTGTGTGTGTGTGTGTGTGTGTCTGTGTGTGTCTGTGTGTGTCTGTGTGTGTGTGAATCTCATTAAGAATTAGGAAAAAAATGTTTGCTTTGTGTTGAATTTTGTATTTTCAAGTTTTGATCATGAGATGATGAACTACAGTTACTTCCTTGTATGTCATATCAAGTCCTAAAGGAGTATCCTGCATAAAAAATGTAAACACTTAAGTGACTAAATTCTTAATTCACGGTTAAATCATAAAAAGAGAGACGGCCAAGTGACCAGGCTGACCTGACATTGTCATGTTTCTGGATATAGATCTTATGGAACATCATGTCTTCCTTCTTGGCATTGATGTCAGCTTTCATCTCCATGGCAACGTGCCTTGGCAACACTGAAAGCAACAGACGCTCCTGGAAAGCACACACACAAAAAAAGAACAGAAACAAAATGCAGATTGTGTCATTCATAATATTATTGTCTGTCTGCAACATGTCAAGTGTCCTCAAGTGCGTGTCACGTGGCAGCGAGTTTGAGTTTTACGGAAAAGCTATGTTTTTAAAAAAAAACTAACCCACTGATATTTTGACAATGTTAACAATATATATTGGTGATATAGCCTCTGTGTCTGAGTCCACTGTGTTATTTAATGGTGTTTGTAAAGGCCATGAAAACCTAATTTCTCAATAAAGTGCTTAATATGAGCGATGGGGTTCAACGTTAGTACAAAGTCTCCTGCCAAATTTCAAACAGTTTATTTAAAGTGAGAAATGAGTGTTTGTTTTGCCTGTGTACCACTTACTGGGGAAAAAAGATGGGAAAAAGTGATGTACTTCTGTGCACCAATCAGGATTTAGAAATAGTTGACTCAAAATCTGATGACAGGTTTGAGGTTGTTTAGTAATGTTGCGAGGCCACGTCAATCAAATCTGATCCAACCACAAATACACAGCCCTCGTGAAGCTGGCTGGCAAAGATTCGTAGTGTTAAACTCTTGATATATACTTTAATAATATTACTCAACTTGACTGTCACTTATTTAGTCATCAATATTTAACACCATAGATGAATCTCACAATCTAAATGAAAGTTTTCAGGTGCTGTGATGAGGGTCAAATGAGGGTAGATGACATGTAACAAAAATCCCTGGTTAGACTCAAATAGGGACTTACACCTCAACCCCACCAGTACAACCCCACTCTTGTTAATGCAGCTATCTGACCTAATATAGATGTCACATCATATTGAGCCATGAAAAACCTTCAGCTTAACTTCAAGTAAGTGGTGAATGTCAGATTTTAGGGGTTACACCCCTCTCTCCGAATCAAAGAGGAAGTTCATTTTTCAACACTTTCCATTTTGCACCAAAGCAAGGAATGATCGTGCATCGATATGCCGGATCGGTATTGGTACCAGAAACGGAGCGAAGCCTCCAGCTGCACTGATAAACTATTACATGACTTGACATGTCCCTCTCTGCATCACCTATCAATTTGGCGGTTTGTTTAAACTCTGATGCATGCTTCACTCCCAGGAGAGGATATCCACCATCATCACTCCCCAATATTTCTTTCCCTTTCTGTGTGTGTTTCCTACGGGGAGTGATGAGGTCAGAGCTTAGACGTCAAGCATTAATTATTGCTGGTCTGCTTTCACATGTAAATAATCTTTTTTACTTGAGTTAACTGACTGAACTGAAACCTTTTGAAGCAGATTGGATATCAGCTGATGATTGACCCAATCTACATTAAGCCCAGTTTATTCAAATTGGATCAGCTCTCTGTATCAGAAAATATATACCTATATTATATAATATATATATATATATATATATCGTTGTCACTTTAAATCGATTAACAGAAATAATTGTTATGTTTTGATTTCTACAATAGTGTCAATTTTAAAGAAAACATGAACACAAAATACATTTGCAGCTCAAAATTTGGTATAGGCACTAATTATAAAGTAATACCTAACAGTATGTAAAGGTTAAACATGTTAAGTTAGCCCGGTTTAATCTACAAGAGTTTTCTGACAGCTCATGTAACATGTTTTGCTCAGACAAAGGAAATAAACTCCTGATGAGTGGAAAGCAGTTGAAATCATCTTCTGACGTCATTACTACAGAGATGCACAAGGGACCGAATCACCTGTCAAGCAGCCAAGAATCACTACTGAATGTCCTGATGAGGAGCTCAAACTGACCGGATACTAACAGCTGTGGGGGAAAAAATAAGTCTAGTTGTTCCCAAAAGCCTGACAGAAGAGCGTGTGAGTATGAGACTAATAAACAAAATTAAGAATTAACTGCACTTGAAAAAAAAACATACTTGGACAAGCTACACAAAATGTGGGATTTATGTTTTGCTTTAATGGAGGATTTTCACGGGTCATTCTTTTGTTAGTATCTCTAGGAATCTTTCCCAACAGGATGAGTCTGAAAATGTTTCGTATTCTCTCAGAAAGCAGGCATTGGAAAAGGAAAAAGTCTTATATTCAGGGCAGTATGGTAATAAATACACAGAGGGGTGGTGGAGCGAGTCGTCCACGAAGTTCCTCGTATCCTCAGCTCCTCCAGACTCCATTTCGAAGAATTCTGGTTGAAGTGTGTGTATGTGTGTGAATGAGCATTAGAAACTCATCAGCGTATGAATGCGTATGAATGGGTGAATGTTGGCATGTAGTGTAAAGCGCTTTGAGTGTTCATAAGACTAGAAAGGCGCTATATGTAATGTATGTATTATATGTATCCCATATAAATAAATGTGCATGTGTGTGTGCAGGCCTACCTGTTGTTGATTCTCCCTCTGCAGATGTAGTCTGGCCTGGATGTATCCTCTGGTCTCCTGGAAGGCTTGTCTCTGGGAAACCTCAGCGGGGTAATGGGTGCAGATTCCAATGATGTTAGTGCACAGGAAGATCAGGACATTAGCACTCACCTGCAAAGGAGGAGAAAAAGAAGAGAGAGAGAAAGAGGAATAAAAAGGTGGTCAAGAACAAGAGGAAGAAAGAGAAACTCTGAATGTGATGTTCCCACATCATGATGATTTAAGCATAACAGGAAGCAGGTTAAAAGTGACAATGCTGTCTCATTAAACTAGACTTGTCAAATGTGTTTATTGTACTTGTTGTTGCTTCTGGGACCAAATGGTTTCATGAGTCAGTCTTTACTGAATAAAATGGATCAAATGTGCTCATTTAAATAGTGTAAATCAGTTATTTTATCTTCTAAACATGCCAGGACTTTTTTTCTGTGGGTTTAAACTTCACAGTAAAGCTGTCAGTTGACGGGTTTCATTGAGATCGATAAAGATAGGCCTGCAGTGCATCTCAGGTGCTCGACTTTACCGGGAAATCCTTGCATAAAAAGACATAAAAAACATTATCTGGTGACTTTTATTAGACTCTTTGTAAAGATTAAATTATGATTCAAGTGAAGTGGTGTGAAATTTCATTGCTCTGTTTACTCCTTTTCTCAAATATTCTGTATCCCTGTCTCTAACCAGAGTATACTGTATGTATAGTGCATTTACATCAGTGCATCAACACGATTACAAGACAATGTGTTTAGCTGTGAATCAGTTAATTATATGACAAGTACAAAAACATGCTTAGCGCCAATTATCGCTAATAAATTAGAGTAGAAAAAAATGAAATGAAATAAATAGTGAAAAATGCCTGTTACAGTGACGTCTTCAAATGTCAGTAAAAAATCTGAAGATATTCAGTTTGTTCATGTATGACACATAAATGCTTCAAGTGAGAAGCTGCAACCAGCAACTATTTATCATTCCAGCTTGGACAAAATTACTAAAACAATTAGTCAGTTATCAAAATATATTATTATCACAGTATATTATTCATAGACAGTATATTTTAATTGCATTTACGACTGTATTAATTTGCTGGTCTCGAGTGTTCATGGTTATTCTATAGTTGAATGCCTTACACACACACACACACACACACACACACACACACACACACACACACACACACACACACACACACACACACACACACACACACACACACACACACACACACACACTTCCTCTGACAGGAAATGGTCCTGTTTGTGGGCTCACTTGTCCCCTTTGCTCCTCACAGACCACTGACCACCTAATACTTTTTACAGCATGCTATCTGTGAAGATGCATCATGTGTTCTGCGATGGGATAACCTTCAAGTGTCCATAAAAATGTCCCCAACTGCATCGTGGGAATTGCCATTGACCCGTTACAAGGGCCACTTCCTCAAAAGATCTGCTCTTGTTTACAGCACGAATGTGACGCTCTTCACTCCAGAGGCCACATTTGGACACTAACAAAGGCTGAGAATGCACCAGAAGGAAGGCTGGAGATGATACATCCTGTATCAAACACCAAGAGGAGCAAAGAACAGGCTTTCACATCTAATTATGAGCCCTAATTCAATTCAAACATCCTTTTTTATCCTGCACTTGAGATGAGATCGGTTTCCAGAGCAAATCTCCTTTTTAATCTTTGTACTTCTTTTTCTCAAGGATTTATGATCCACATTTATACAGTATTTGGGTATGTAGCCAGAAATCATTACACACTGACATCTCCTGGGTAGAAATGGAAATACACAAAGGCCAAGGGTTTGGTTAATGCTACTCTAAATTCACATTTTACACCATAAAATGCCCTTATTACATATATGCTCATATGGATTATTTAATAACATTTGTGTTGTATTTTACACATGAAGCCAAGGAGTTAAATTATGATGCAAAAAGCAATGGTGTCTTGTGTTGTGCCTTAAGAGATGAAATCAGATAAGCATTGATTTGGAGTATTGTTTTGTTTCAGTTGTAGTCCATAATATATTTAAGCAAAACATAAAAGAGGAACTTTATGTCACTAAATGCTTTATTTGCATTGCATGATAGATGTGAAAATGTTACACAACATACGTCTGCATAATTAATAACAATCATGAGCTGTAATCTATTATCTTTTTAAACCAAACTGATCCAGATTCATTCATTTAAGTAGAGTGTATTCAAGTTTGTTTGTTTTTTACTTCTGGCTTTAATAATCTTGTAGTTATTTTCCAAAGAAGTCACTGTCTAAAGGTGATCTTTGGCAAGATGTCACGAGCAAATTCATACATGAAAGCCCTTTTTGTAGTAAAAGTTTATGAGTATAATAAGAACAAATTCCATCATTGAGCTTGGCTTCTGTTGTTGATAAACTACGAATACATGTTTAATGATTCTGCTTTACATCATTCATTTTCATTACAACTGAATTTACTATGTTTTTATATACTTAAAATCTGTCACAGTTTCTTTCTCAGGTTTCTGACATTTCTTAAATGATACATTAAATTATTTGTTTTCTTAATGTAATTTCATCACTTTACCAAATAATTCTCTGATATTTAAAGAATCAGTATTCACACATTTTCTAAATGTTCATTATCTGAAAGATATTGTGCATTTCTTGGAGAACTATAACAGGATACTTTTATGAGACTTCATAATCCTTTACTCTTTAATTACCTTTAAATCAAAGTTAGGTGTTGAGGAGCATTTTGGTGTAAAATCAAGCATGAGCTTGTAGGGGAAAACATTTTTTTTAAGCTGAAAAGTAGAAAGTTAAAGTAAAGTTTAGCCATCTCTGAGCTCATTTTGAGTATTCTGCACTTTAAACTTTTTTGGTAGGCCAAACAAAAACACACTTTCCATTCTCCAGAATTAAAATACCTTCTTCAGCATGACTCATGGTAACTTTTAAAGTACTTTATACCGTTAAAATCCTTTGCTCTTCCTTAGAAATTCCTCTTCAAGTGTTTTGACTATCAATCACATTGCTTACCTTAACTTTGAACTTTCACTGGAAAGTTTTCTAAATATGTATAAAAGGAGTGTCACATTTCTGAATATTGACTCTTTAGTTAGAATATTATCAGAGCAAGAAACAAGTGTCCTTTTTATATGTTTCTGCTCTACTTGACCCTTGTATACTGTCCAGGTCCAGTTTTACATTTAAGAGCAGTAAAAACACCCTAAACACTGTTTTTTTAACCTTGATATTTTATGACTTTTACCAAAATGCGAATTTAAATTTTTCAATTTGTATTTGTTTTTTGTAACTGATCTACATTTTTGCATATAAAAGGTGTTCTTGGTTAAATTTGACCATTATTTATTCAAAAACTACCATCTAAAAATGTAGTTGTAGTCCTCACATTCAATAAAATTCACTGAAGTCATAACAGCTGTTATGTTCTCCTGTTTCTGGTAACATAAGACCATAATATATTAATATGTTATTTGGAATGTTTTTTCTCCATAAAAATGTGTAGAAACTAAAGAATATACTCTATCTGCTCTCTGAAAGCTTAATTACTTAATGTGAATATGAAGAATATGTAAGGGTTAATGTCTGATCCTTGTTTGTTCAGTGGATTTCCTGCCATTATACATATAACATATGTACATAAACCCCTTCTCAAGTTTCAACCTTTATTTTACTATCTGGCAGAACAATGGTGAGCAGAGATGATAAATATAGAGTACTTACTAGAGCTCTCTACTGTCTTAACACTGGTCTTAAGAAACTAGTTTAAGGGAAGCATGAAGAAAAACAGAAGAGTATAAATTAATGAAAGAAAATGAATAAAAAAGAACACAGCAGCTAGGAGACGAACAGGAAAGGAGGATAAAGGTGAGCCAAGGTGACACAGAGTATCACTGACACGAGAATAGCAACAGATGGGTAATGGAGCGATGAGTTTAAAAAGAAAGCAAACAAGGGCTGGGGTAAAAAATAGAATAGCAGTATAAAGGACAACAAAGATAAAGTGGAGGACTGACAGATGTTGCGGGTAGGAAGGAAATTAGCAGTAAGGAGCGGGGCGAGGAAGGAAGAAGACAATGCGAGGATGACAACAGAAAGAAGAGTGTGAGTGGGTGAGAGCAAAAAGAGACAGAAAGACAGAGACGGAGAGCAGGACAGATATGGGCCAAAGTGACATTAGGCAGATGGCTCACAGCGCTCAGCTCTGTTTACATTACTCTCACTGTTCAAGCAAAAGCAGCCATGAGACACAAGTGAAACCTGCAGCACGATGTGTGTTTGCAGGTGAACTCCTGTCAGTCTATAGTTTAAATACATGTGCAGACTTCTATGTGTGGATGTGGGGGTTTTTCTCCACATGCAAAAAGCTTCAGCTGTTGTAAGTATTTATCTGCTGAGAGTCACACAAAGTGTGTATCACACTCCATGTGTCTGAGCTCACAGGCTCAAACTAATTGCTTGCTTTTCTCAAGAGGGCAAGGGCTAGTGGGTTTACAGAGTACACAGTAAGGTCCTGTGTTTACGTAACAGCACTCCACCTCTTTAGGAGCTCTGCTTGGCAGCGTTTTACCTGCTACCTGTGCATGCTGCCACGCTCCCTGTTCAAGTCCACTGCACCTGCTCATATCCTCTGTGCTCAACAACAACTCATTTATCTAAACTCATCACCTATTACCTTATCCTGCCGCCCTGTGCGTCGCTTCTTTTTCTCCTGCACCATTATAATCAGACCACTACACATTATAATCTTAATGTCAAACTCCCTGTCAGGTAGGGTTCATGAGTTACCAATAAGATTATGGTCTTTTTTGTCAAGGCTAAAATAAACAAGGAATTGAACATTACGTCACTGGAACATCACATTGTTTTCTGCCATAAAGGCAGTCGTCATTTCCCCGGGGGTGACATGATGGAAGCAGCCAGCCAGCCGACCAGTCAGTGTAGAGGACCTCGGCCTAATCCCTGGATATCAAAATGGCATTATGTAAGAGCTGCTCTCATCTAGGCAGGACAGGCAAAACAGCAGTAGTACTGGCTATTCAGCACAACATAGATTAAAATGTGTTTTACCAGAAAAAGCCTCCAACAGCTTAGGGAGGATGTGCAGGCTTAATCAATAAATGATCAACATGGCTATGTGGATGCATAGCTGCATACATGACCAACTGTATGCATGAAATACCTCCACAATTAACTGGAACCACCCTCTAAAAATGTACATGTATTGATCCTTAAAGGCGTGATCCACATGCATGTACAGAAGCCCAATTTCTTTTATTTCAAACTTAATTTCTACATTATAGTTGGAAACCCAAAGTCTCTAAAGACAGTATATAATCAGGGAAAATGTGTGTAAAATTATGCACAACAATGTTTACTTTAAAGGGAATGGTGCAGTTGTAGTCTTAGGTTTGAATATTTCACTGTAATTATAAAGCTTCAATGAAGAGCTGGAAGAACATGATATTTTAGATACTCAGTGTGGAATAAGATGATGCATTTTTTGTCAAAACTATCAGTCATATGTATAATCATTAATTATATATAATCATAGAAAATAAGTAATATTTATGAAATTATTTATAATCATTATGACATATTTTGACTTATAAAGGACTAAGAATGTGTGAACTGTGTATGTGGCACTCTTAGCTGGTCAGCTTTTGCACATCATTGTTAGTAGTTTTACATATTGTGTGGCATTAAAATGTGTCAGTATGGTTTAATGGAAGCTCAATTCTGCCACTTGAAAGAAACCCCCAAACCACATAAATTATTATTAATTTATAATCCCATATTCATGAGATACTATACAAGATACTATCATGAAATACTTACTATACATCGATTCTATTATTTAAATATGATTTGGCTTTATAATTCCTCTACTTTATGACTTGAGATCTTTATAATTATGGAGAAACTATGAGTCTTTGGCCCTAACATGCTCACAATAATCAATGCTGATGTTAAGCAGGTATAATGTTTAGCATATGCATCATCTTAGTTTTGCATGTTAGCAAGCTAACATTTTCTAATTAGCACTCAACACAAACCACAGCTGAGGTTAGTGGCAATGCCATTAGTTTTGCAGGTATGCAGTTATAAACCATAGTATCGGACATGCTAGATAAAATCTTAAGAAAACTGAATGAAGTTAATGCAATTCAACCTGATTCTTGACCAAATTTCATGACGATCCATCTGATAGTTGTCCAGATATTTCACTAAAAGCCCAACATATCAACCTAGATTCATCATCTGGAGGCCATTAATGTTCATACAAAATGTCATGACAATCCATCAAATAGTTGTTGAGATATTTCAGTCTGGACCACAGTGGCAGACCGATCAACACTGGTCGCGACACTAGCATGCTAACAATTCATAACAATGGAAGAAAATTAAGAGGTGGATCTTTATCTTTAGAAGTGGTGTAAATGGAGAACACAGATGTCAAAACAAACAGGAGACAAGTGCAATTCTGCAGCAACACTTCACCTCCTCCCCACATCACCACTGTGCATCTAATAAAAGCGCGTCCGTGTCCAAGTTGGGCAAGCAGGCGAGGACGAGAGGGGGGCTAATGGAATATTCAGAAACTTTATTTATAATTTTTCTCCTCCTTTATGATGGATTTAGCACAGCAGCCATTTACTTTAGCAGGAAGTCTGTGGTCCTAACAGTGAGTCTATAAACATTGACTTTTAAGGCCATTAGGCCCCTTTTCAGACTGGGAGCGTGTTCTTTAAAGAGGAGAGAGCATGTGGGAGAATGTGGACGAATGAGACATTTAACATTAACCTATAGAGACATAATGTAATGTACCATACACATACAGTATATGCTTTTATATAAACAATATATTACAAAGCTACTTGTATGTGAGAGGAAATGCTCATAGAGATAAACCCTATGGAGAATCGTAACATGACTGCAGTTCCTCTCAGTTCTGCAGGACTTTATAGCATCTTTCAGCTCATTATTTTCCTTTTCATCTGCAACAGGTTGTTGGTTTCAGCAAAAACAAACTAGCTGGTGGACTAGCAGAGCTTTTAGCAGCTAAAGAGACAAATGTTGGAGACCAAAACAGAGATACAAGGACAGCCAATTGGATTTTGTACAAATGGCCAGAAACACAACTCCCAATTAATGGATGAGCAAGTTTAAGTTAAGTTTGCCAGATCAAATTACTGACAATATGACAGTGATAGTATGACAGCGTTGCTAGCGACACATCACCAGCCAGCAGACAGACACAGTTAGCGACAAGCTTGTGAACATAGTGGAGCATTTAGCAGCTGAAAAGCCTTCAAACATGTTGAAAACATGAAGGAACGAAATGCGTTACCCAGGTCCAGGACATACAGACAAATACATACAAATAGACCCTATAATAAATAATTAAATAACCTAAAAGCCAATGAGTTGGTGGAGACCAAAACAAAGCTACAAGAAGAGTCAATATTGGATATTGGAAACACGACTCCGAATGAAAACTTTGTTTTGTATCTCTTGGATGCACTAATAAGCAACTGTTTGCTAACAGGTTTGCCCCCCAAGAGGCTAAAAAACTAATTATTGCAGGTTTATGGGCCAACATAAAGAAAAAATAACTAAAACAGACCTCACCAACGCATACAGGATGTGACTGAAAGCAGCACTCACATGCCAATTACATTTCAAACCACACAACAGTAAATGTGCCAGTTTTGCAATGCTTATTTTTGGGCTGATGTTGCACAGTAGAGGTGAAAACAGAAGCCTTATATGTTGTTAATATGTTTTTGTTGGTGTTTGCTTTTTTCAATTAATTCAAGAATAAAATTGGTTTTAGGATTGTATCTGAGGGCAGATGTTATGTTAAAACTCATTTGGCATAACATTACTAATAAACATTAACATATCTTCTGTGTTATCCTACAAGACTTGAAATGTAATTGATTATCTATCCACACACAATCAAAGTAGTCTGCTTCATTTATGGTTGAAGCAAAGTACTGTTATTGACAGGAATCTGTTCTGTTCATTAGGTGATTTGACCATGTTTATAATAAGAAATATAAAAATAATGCAAATTTCCCCTTTGTGGGACTTATCTTATATTATCTTTGACATCTCGTAAATTTGTTGATGTTACAAGCCTTTGAATTACACTTTTATCATGTAATCTATAAAAGCTGTAACTTCAGCTGTCGTTAGGGTGCCAAAGAGTTTTGTGAAATTTTCTTACCACTGCCATGCAGTCTTAATCAAAATGCATAATATTTCCGTATAGTGCATACATAGTCCGTCTTAAGAAGAAAGTGTCTTTTCTTTTTTCTCAGCATGTTCACACAGCGCAGCAGTAGGTGACCTGCCCCCTCCTTTAATCCCCCCATCCTGCTCTCCATTCCACTTTAACAATACTCAGCCAACACCCAACTGAGACGCTGATCACAGGAAGGTGTGTGTGTGTGTGCATACAAATACTAAGAGGTTAGGATGTATGATCTTAAAGGACGGGTTCACAGTTTTTCAAGTCTGTCTTAAAACAATAATCAGGTACATTAAAATAGGTTTTTCTTGCCATAATAATTCCTCCTGTTAATACGGGCCATAAGAAGATCCCTTCATAATGCACTTACAATGTAAGTATGTATTTGAAAGTTTATCTAAAGCTAATATGACGTTTCAGCTGACTAAATTAGTCAAATAAAGTAGATATATTTCAATGTTAAAGTCTTTTTAGTGCCAAAATTCCTCTTTTTGTGATTAAACTTCACCACAGCTCAACAGGGAAACACTGTCTAAAGAAACACAAAGAGGGAATTTGATGCTAAAAAGACTGTAAATGTGACAGATATCCACTTTCTATGACAAACTATGTCTGCTGAAGCCTCATATAAGCTTCAGATAAACGTTTGAATGCATTTTTACACAAAATGACTGTGTGGACACACTGTGGATTTTGGACCCCATCATTTACTGAAAGTGAATTTGAAGAGGATCTTTTAAAACCAGTATGAATAGGAGGAATGATTGAGGAATGATTACAGTGAGGAAAACCTCTTTCAGTGTTCATTTGGGCACCTGACTGTTGTCTTAAAAGTGTCTTGGAAAATTGTGGACCTATCCTTTAACATATTCCCCCTGGCATGTACAACATCATTTATTCAGACCCTGTTAATGTCAGTTAATGGACAAATGCTGCAGGACATGCAGTTTTTTTTTATACACTAAAATGTTGTGGTGTAATTAACACTTTTAATCCCTTTACATCTATAAGAAAAAAATCAATCAGATACATTTTTCTACAGAGACATGCTTTGCCTCTCATGTCAGTCAGTTTAGAAAGCTGCTGATACGCAAAAACAAGGCTTTACTATGACGTGCATGCAGGTATCATGTTCAATTTCCCGACTTAATACTCCAGCTAGACAGCTCATTTTGAAACCAGCAGTCATTATAGGCCTCTTAAATATGGGAGATGGAGATGTGATGATGATGATGGCGATGGTGATTTTATATTTAACTCAGTGTTGTTGAACAGAGTCTCTCTTTCTCTGCATGTGTGTCCTTCTCAGTCTTGTGAAAGGTTCTGCTTAGTGTTGGCCCGAGACTCACACCCACAGTGAATGTGAATTATCAGAGATGGCAGCTGCGCAGCTTTCACTTAGCAACTATCACCCACATTCCTCAGCCTCCTTCCAAAGACCTGCAGCCCCCCACCCGGGTTCAGGGAAGGTGCAGTGTGGGGACCATCCGAGGAAGAGGAGGAGGAGGATGGTAGTGGGTGTAAGGGGTGGGTTAATGACTTTTACAGACTCATTACACCAGCATCCCACAGTGAGCACAGACTGTATTCGTATTACATGTTCTGACTGTCATGTATGTAATGTTACGTATGTTTTGCACAAATCACAACCAAGTCTCGCCCCTCTAAGCTACTTTTGCTATGCCTGTCAACCTTTCCAGCATTTATGCAATCTAACAGGGACATATTATGGTTTTTGTGATTTTCTGTTATTCATGCAACGTTATGATGTTGGATATTTATGTTAAACTTGCTAAAAGTTTCACAACTTGAAGTTAACATATGCAAATGAAAAACCCAGACATCAACCTGCCCTTAACTCTTTGTTTGCAACATTTTTTTCCTACTATGCCCATAAACGTGCGTCTGTTGTCCACTCCACTAACATTTTTCAGATGAGAATCCAGCTTTAACATTTTGACAAGTTGACTTTTCAAGTAACAAATGAGAAAAAAATAGTGAAATCCTTCTATCAGTTTTTTTTTTGCACTTGATGGCTACATACATGAAGCTGATTATTTCAACACATTTAACACCATTCACAACTACACTATGAAACCAGGAACAAACATCTGCTTTGGCCTACATTTTCAAGAATTTCAAACACCTAATTTAGAGTTTCTGATAACGGTCCTCGATTCTGGAGCTCAATTCCCAGAAATGTTGTAGTAAACTTATCCCCAGATGTTTTTGTTTTTTGTTTTTTTTTAATAAAGAGATTAGGTGATTTTGCTCCTGAAATATGATGATGTTGTGATGATGAAGTTAAAAATTCTTCTAGGGGAGCCACAAAATGAACCTTTTGGCTTTTTTGGCTCTGCCTGTACATCTGTGTGATTTTATCTGCTATTCTGATATTGACATTTGCTGTCAAATAAATAAACAAATAAGCAAACAAGCTAAAGCTGCATGCCCAGGAAAAAAGTCAACATCACCACCACTTGTTTGTCCATGTAGTAGACATAGAAATAAAGAAACAGTGTTGCTCTTGTGCAGCGCTAGTTAGTCGTATAGTTAAAAGTATGATAAGAACAAATGTAAGAAAAGGGATTAACTGGTGTGTTTAGTGCACTTAACGCTATCTCGGATAGGGTTTAAATCCCGCCTGAAAACGCACCTATTCAGAGTGGCATACTCTGTCTCACACTAACTATGCAATCACGTTCTTGTTTATTTGTTGCACTGATGCACTTTATAGTCACATTCATATTTATTTCTTTATCTTTGCACTAAATGTTACCTGATTTTTATTGTTTGATGTACTGTTGTCGTGTTTTATGTGCCTTGTAAGGTGTCCTTGAACGCTATCTCGGATAGGTTTGGGAGGGGTTACTGGAGTGTAAACCAGCTCTTTGCCCAGTCTGCCGACTTAACTACCATGGTGTCAAGAGCTTTCAGCCGATCTGCCCCCTGCCTTTGGAACTCTCTCCCACCAGACATTTGCACTTCGGACTCTGTTTCCACCTTTAAATCCCGCCTGAAAACGCACCTATTCAGAGTGGCATACTCTCGTCAATGAACTACTCTCCTGTGAATGTTATTGCTGTTATTGGTCTTCGGAGCCGTTTCTAAACCAACTAACGTGACCGTAATCCTCACGACGAAGCAACATGTCACCCAGTACAAAAGTGTGACTCATTGACATGTTCTTTAATAGTTTGGGGACAACAACAGAGGTTTGTGGCACAGAGGAATAGGATATAACAGGCTTTGAATACACACACAATACTTACAAGTAGGATCAGTTTAGTGTTGGTTTGACTGCACACATTAAAAAGAAAATCAGCAGCCATGCCCTTTAATGATATGCTTCTTGTCCAAGTAACACCGAATCAGCACTGAGTGTAAACTAGTTAGCTGGGCATGCTAACAACTGCAGACAAACACAGTGTTTAATCCATTCCTTACACTTGGTTTTGAAAAGGCTAAATACATATAACAAATATATACAACATAGTTATGATTGCTGAAAATCACTCTTTGAAGGGGAAGATTTTAGCTAATTAATCAACTAATTCTTTCAGGACTGCCTAACATCAAATAGTTGGGAGCTGCCTGGACTGCTGAGGTTATTTAAATACGCTAAGAGCCATATTTTATGTTGACGTGGAAAAAATCATTTAGCTGGTCAGGACCAGACTGTCCAGAAAACCTTGTGGAGAACAAGATGCTGAATTTATAAGACCTTTTCCCAGAGGGAGCATTGACTGATGGGATATTGTTGTTGAAACGGGGCCAGCGAGAGTGCAAGTCAAAGCTCATCTGCCTTTGAGAAGCATCTGGAACTCCTTATAACATCTGTGTTAGATCAGACTCTGTAAAACATACTCCAGCACCCCAACCGCAATGACACTGCGTTCCTCGTGACAAAACATAAGAGTCTCCCCGGTAGATTGCCCCTTATCTTTCCTTGAGAGCGTCGGTTATTCATTTCCATATTCATTCATTTCATTTATTTTTTCCTGCCTCCTCCCGTGCAGACTCGCGCTCGCTGTCACTTTAGTCTTTTGTAAAAGGGTCTGTGTATGTATGCGGTGCCAGGCAGCTGCTGGGTTTGTGTACTCAGGCTGAGCCTCATGTCTACACACAGCTCTCACTGCCCTTATCAGAAATGACCAGAACCACATCAACAGATAAAGAGTCAAGCCCCGCCTGCTCACTCTGCTCCCTCGCTAGGCCGGGTGGTCTACACTCTGTCTGGAGGTGAGCGTCGACCGACTACAATCAGACAAAACTTCACATCCAAAAAATTATCTTTTAAGCTGTAGAAAACAAAAAATATTTTGCAGATCAATCACCTGAAAAAGAGATTCAGTAATTTGTGATAGTTTTGTCCTTTCACAGGAAATCATTTCCAGGACAACATCAATACAAGTGTTTAAAAGTATTCTCAGTTTCCAAAATCTTTCACCACTACGACATGAAGCAGTGTCATTTAAAAAAAGGCCCAAAATATAATATAATTCACCATCTTAAGTTTTCAATTACGTTCTTCTCCCTTTGAAAGTTTCCATTGCAGAAAACTTAAATTAGTTCCTCTTTCACACAGACATGAAAAAGTACAATTTATCTCATATTTTACGAGTGAACACAAACAGTTTGTAGATTCCCATCATAGATCTTTACATGCAAATAAACCATCTGTGAAATGAGGAAGAAAAACGTCACAGGAAATGTTGACTTGTGTAAATATCATGAATATGTGGGTCCGAAAAATGTCTTCTTTCACATAAAAAGCCTGTGACAAAGTCCAGTCCGAACGCCGCTTTTTTCTATTAAAGAAACATAGATGAAAAAGAGGCCGATTAAGTTATTGTGGATTTAGAAATGATTTACTTTGGGAGATTTGTTCCAGACCAGTCCACATGCTGCGGACAGACAACAAGTTCAGGAATAACTGAACAAAAAGCCTCTTAGAGGAGTTATGTCAACATCAGAAGAATGCAAAGGAGTTGTAATTATCAATAAAACAAATTATCTGCACCAGATGAAGAATCTCATGTAAATACAAACTAAGAATCACTGGGTTCAAATTTGATCAATTTCTGGAAAATATACTTTAGCACTGATGCAATATTGAGTGAACTTTTCCCAGTAGCTCTCAGTATTAGTGTTATTTATTTAGTTACTTTTGGGTTATTTATCCAAACTACAAATTACTGCAAGTTACTAACAATATCAATAACAAACAGTGTCATGTAAGTTTAAAAAGAGAGGGGTAGACTATGACAAGCTTTGTGTAAATAACCCAACAGTAATATAAACAAATTACACTAAAGTCTTTCCATGTAACCATTTTGAACCATTTCCATTTGGTTATGACAGAAGCAGACAAGGTCAATTATTGGAGCCTTCTTTAAAGAGCGTTGTGTATCTGCGAGGCCTGACAACACATTTTTGCACTGTTTCCTCAGCATTTGGGTCTAAAAACATGCACAGTCATAGCGAGCTGACCAGAGATAAGCTTCCCTGAACCAGACAACTGGCAAACAACATCCTGTGCATCCCTCCCTCTCGACTCCCCCACCACCTCCACTCATATGACCTCTCTTCTGTCATCGCCATGTTTAATTATGGACTGTCTCATTTCGACAGCGGGGGGGAGGAAAACAAAGCATGAATCTATCCTGAGCAGCTAAACAGCAGCGTGTCTAGAAAGCTCGGACCCTTCCAACACCCCGCCTGTGAGCTCTCTGATTCTCAGAAGGAGAGAGTGAACGGCAGAAATCAATTTTGGCCTGATTTTTTTTTTCTTTTTCTTTTTCTGTTTCTTTTTTTTTTGTCCTTACTTGAAGCAGCGATTACCAAATTGTATACCAGCAGGCTGAACTGGGTCTCGGCTGCTTGAGTCGTACCTGTTTCCATGGCAACTGCTGGACCAACTGAACACAAGCACTGAGGGAGACACTTAGCAATGCTGTTTATTCCCCATCATTCTCAGAAGTGATGCTAAACTGATAATTCATTTCCAGCGCTCTCATTGGTCCACAGAATGACTGATTGGCAGCGGTGATATATATGTGTGCGTGTGTGTGTGTATGTCCATGTAATTATTATACAAGTAAATACAGGCAATTATGAACAAGAAAATGTATTTACACAGAAACAATTATTACCTTTAGCTATAGTGCTTAAATTTTGATACACTGCAACCTATCTTGAGTAAAGCTGTGGTTTGTATGTGTGTGTGTGTATGTATGTGTGCATGTGTGTGTGTTTGACAGAGAGAGAAAGAGAGAGATCCCAACGGTCAGCACCCATCCTGCTTGCAAGCAAAGTATACATGTGACAGGTATCCTCGTTAAAATGCTGCTGCCGCGTTAAACACACAAATTATTTATCAAGGAGGCTGTGGAAGGACTGCGTGGGGAGAATATCGGATTCTCCCCCGATCACACCACCTTGCCACCGCCGCCTCCTCCTTTTGCTTATACTGGGTGTCTTATTCTATAGCCGCAGCTTCGCACAAGTGATCACAGGCTGACACTTCCTCCACTGGGATCCAAGTCTCACTTCTTAATGCAAGATGCATACACAAGGTTATTCCAGCACCGGGAGCTGCTGTGAAACAATGAACAGCTGATACAGTCGATACTGTGTGAGATTTGCTCTGATTAGCGTGCATTCATTCTCTGTATTAACATCCTGGAAATTTAAAAATTGAGTAAACAGCCTGTCGGAAAGTTTGACGTGAGGCCATTTTGGTCTTGCGTATAAACTAAGCGCATTCCTATTTAAACTCTATTCTTATCTTATCTAATGAATACAAAACACTTAGTGGGAGCTTGACAAGGAGACCAGGGAAACATATTGACTGTCCCCTGACCCAGAGTCCATGTAGAGGCCTGATTTGCCCTCTGTGCTGCTTAATGGGCTTTTAGGGGCTTAACCCACCGTCTCTGCTGTGGTCAAAGATAAAAGATCTATCCCAAAATGCATTAGGTTACGCTTCATTAACGCAGAGAATAAAAAGATCGCTTAAGTGTGTGTGAGCATACAGTGTTAGCAGATTCTACACCTGTGTGAGAGTGTGTGTTTCAGCGCGTACAGGCGGGCCCATGTGTATGCAGAGAAAAGGGGGATAGAGTGACCTGCCTGTTGCTCTGACGCAGGCTCTGATAAGACTGTTCCATGTGACGCAACAGTTAGCAGAAACGCCAAGGGCTGGGTATTTTTAGGAACCAGTCTTTGACCTCTCGCAGCACTTGTGTCAACAACATCCACACAACAATGCACGCCATTGTCACTGAGGCCATAGAGCAAATAACGCCGGGGTGAAGAATGTTAAAATTACGAAAAGATTCAGTGAAAAAACCAAAACATTTCATTGACAAACATATCAGATAGGACCAATGTTCCTGCAAAGTAAAGTGTGGCCTGCCAGAGTGCTGTGTATAAAACAGACAGGAGCACGTAAATGTACATGTCGGTATTCACACGCTCAAATGGACACCCACACACACACACACACACACACACACACACAGGCAGGACAATAGTTATGTGGATTGTTTTGTCCCAAAAGAAAACAAACAGCAGCAATTCTGACAAACATTCAGCAGAGAAGGCGTCAACCATAACAAAGCATGGGATGGTGTGTGTGTGTGTGTGTGTGTGTGTGTGTGTGTGTGTGTGTGTGTGTGTGTGTGTGTGTGTGTGTGTGTGTGTGTGTGTGTGTGTGTGTGTGTGTGTAGATGATAAGTTGGGTGGGACACTGCTGTGGCTAATTGATTTCAGCTGTGAAGACTGAGGATTGCAGAATGAAGGATGAACAGCAGAGTGACGCTCACGTGTTGCAGGACAGGACATCAACATTACAAACCACGATTACAAGTTAAAGCTGATTGGTGTTTGTTTCGAAAGCAGTGTTGAGTTTAGTTTATGGTGCGAGGACGTCGAAAAGTTAACACTCGATTCTACTGTATGCAGCTGTGACAACACACATACCAGCCAACGCCAAGAGCAACACAGCTCAGGAAACTTAGCAGATGGATCGCATGTGTTTTGACAGGTTTGAAGGGATTAAGGATCATACATTTCAAGAGCTGAACATGAAGTACTTCTCATACAGAGGAAAGACCCCATCAAGACTTACATGACAGACTCTGCTCACAATAATAGTGAATTAAAACAGGAAAAAAACCTTCAACTGTATTCTGTTACTCATTCTCGCATGTATAGACATTTAGTGATCACATTCACACATTTGCTGTCATATTTTTAGTCAAAAGGTGAATATAATGGGATTTTAACACTTGTACTGTTTTATTACTGTTCTCTTTTATATTTTATATTTCCTTGATATTTTAAATAATCATCATGATTAATCATCATGAATTATCAGTTTAATACCACATCAGGGTAATGCATTAATGAATAATTCAACTTTTTTAATGAAAATGTTGCTAAATCTTGACTGTTGCATGGAGGCATCTGACATCACCTTTTTCTTAAGGCCTTCCCACTTCAAACCAGTAAAAGGAGCTCAGACATAACACAAAAATGTTTATGTAAATAAATAACCCAATTTGTTGTAAGACACAAAATGTATGTTTTCATGTATTGTTTCACCCCAATTCACATCGTGTGTAGTTCTAATAAATGTGTTGAGTGCGTCTTCTTCTAAAAAAACATTTGCAAAGTCGAATTTTTTTTACTTTTTAACCCTGCATTGTTTACATCTTTATCGTCTTGCACGTAGTCTTTTTCTTCTCTGCACATATCTTACTTTCCCGGCACGTTACCACCAACACTTGCTCAGTGGAATAACAAGAAACAGACAGCAGGAATGTGGATCCCGTCACAACTAAAACAATGCTCCACAGCGCTACTGGTGGTCAAAATCTCCACAGGGAACCTTTAACAGAAAAGTGTGATTATGTGGGACGACATCGCTCAAAAGCTTGTATGCAACTCGGGTGGTTTTTCAGCACTGACCTCAGGTTTCTGAGGCACTCAGGTAAAGACGTTTAGCAGCTTGAGGTGCTTTCTTATGTATTAACTGAATTTATGATGTTTTGTGTGTCATCTCATATCTCAGGTTATTTATATTTTTTCATGAGCTATCACAGTGCCGTAAGCCACACAATTGTGGGGAAAGCACCTTAGAAAATATTTATTGATTTGCATCTTATAAAACAACAGCCTAATATACAAATAATAACACATCTTTAACTGCACACGGAAAGAGAAAAATCAGCTTCTGAGCTCAGTCTTTGTCGGGAATCAACACACTAGGGCTGTGATGGTTTCTTACTGCAAAACTGAAAAAGCAACACATCCCCATGGTTTGACGGTTTACCGACACTCCCACCCCAGACCGAAGAGCGGTTACCCCAGCCAGTTGGATAGCGGAGTCGATGATATTGTCATGCAGCCACATCTCAGTGAAGATTAAGGCACAGCAGTTTGTCATTTCTCTCCAGGAGGTCAGAAAAAAACTTTTTTTTTTAGAAAATTTCAAAAGTAAATGTAATAAGCTTAACCCTGTTGTAGGCATCACTTGGCCGCGGTATGGCAGTAATGCGGTTATCGTCATAGACCTACTAACTAATGGTTATTTACATCATCAGTAATGCTGACAATATATTAATTGTGAGATACAGATACAATAACATAATTTCTTAGAGCCCAACGTCACGTCTTTGAATGTCTTGTTTTGTGTAATCAACAGCCTAATGTCCAAAAATATTAAAATTATTATTCGGTTATAAAAAATATTTTTCTGATTTTTTCCTTCAACTGACTAATCCATTAAATAGGCGTTGCAGCTCTACACACACTCATGATTTAAAAGGGAGGCTCAAGTGAAACCAAACATCCAGAATCTAGTTACAGTCGTCCTTCCCAATGGCTCAATCAACAGAAACCTCTCAACCCCAACTTGAAAACACAGATTCCTCCTCTATTCCCCGTTGAAATCTGCAGCGCATGCAGACATGGGAATGAAAAGACGAGCAGAAAATAAGATCTATATTTACATCACACCTCATACATAACTTTACCATTATCGGTACCCATCAACACCAGCAACCGAAACCCAGTGAGGTTAATGAGTTATTAGAGAAAGAGGAAATACTTTCACGCAAGCGTGAAGTAGTGATTGATGACACTGTATTACTGTGTCACATAGTACACACACGACCATAGGAATAAGCAGCTATATCATGACATTCATACGACAGCAAATAATGTTGGCGCCTGTGATGGATTGCACAATGGTTATATCCTGCATTTTATGTTAAAGATCACACAGCTGTCACGGAGTTCCCACGATTTTTTGTAAAGAGCAGTCCTGTACTTAGCCAATAACTTAATAATACTTTACCAATAATTTATTCATAATAAACAATTAAATTATTAACAAAGTGATTTGTGTTTGTGGTTATTTTCTGCAAATTTAACTATATTTTTCATACAATCAAGATCATACGTGACAGACTATGTGTGAAACGTTAAAGTGATTATCATTAAGTCCTATATCCCTCTATTGTTTTCAAGTTATGGCCTTCCCATTATAGTTTCCATAACTTTTCCCCAAGGAGACAGACAGTTGTAAAACCGTTATGGCAGCTCAGAATGCAAGCAGCCACCATACTGCCCCCCCGCTCCCCTTTGGCCTCACCCCTGTCACCCCACCCTTGGAGAAAAGTACAAAGCGTCCCTTGTTTGCGAGCACAGAGACCTGAGTGATACTGCTTTATATCATGGTATTCTCTCACTGTCACACAACACACACACACACACACACACACACAGAGCCGTCCAGCCTGAGCAGTTCACTCAGCCCACTGACCTTCAGCGAGCCCCTAGGTCCTTGGCATGACGCACAAACAACACACTGTACAGCGAGACCCATAAGCCCCAAAGTACATGTAAATACGCAGATACAATGTGGTGACAGTAGAATTGTACTACAGTTCACACATTATCACCCCATCATAAATATCATGCCAAAGGAGACACTTTAAACACCCCCAGACATGATTGTGGCGACGTAATAATGCGTCAAGCTCAGTTAAATTATGGTGATGACTCTTGTAGCAGTATATCACAATTCATCTGTTTCCTGTGTATTTAGTTACTTGTCAACTCTTTCAACCACGATGTTTCCTATTTTGTCCTTAACATAGTTTCAAATTTTGATGGCACATTTTTTTCAGTGCTTCTGATTAATTGATAAGGAATTTAAAGCTGCACAATCAATTTATTTTTTTTATATCAAGAGTAGGGGAAAAAATGACTATGTTTGTGTGAAAGGTGTTGTTCATAGTAACAAACACAGTTTTGTTTGGCTCATTGTTTCATAGTCCACTATTTTACTGCTTTTGTTCATTCTCACTTTTTTCTCAACAACTGTGTTTTAAGCAAAAACTGATAAACACCCTACTCTACTCTGCCAGTCCGGCACCAAACAGCAGAGAGACAAATTTAGCGACCAGCTGGTGAACATAATCGAGCATTTAGCAGCTGAAAAACCCAAACATTTCTCTCAGGAGCTGGTGGAGACTAAACCAAATCTAAAAGTGGAGACAATTATGGAGTAACCTTCACCAGGGGGCCCCACAATGAATATTAATATTGCTCCATGAATGCTAGATGTTTGCTAACATGTTCACCATATTGACTTTATAGGGTGATAATGTATCAATGGTGTGTTTAGAGCTTGTTATGCTGGCCAAAACAAACACAAATTACAGGTTTAAAATAAAGTTTCTACACTGAAAAAGACTGAACATATATTCACATATGCTCTGGAAATATGACATCAGCTACATCTAAACAGGGACCAGAACTTTTTCCCCAATATGAGACAGCTATTAACTGGACACATGTAATCTAAACGTCTTCACTGCCGCTGTCTCTTCTTTTTCTGGTGAAGTTTGCTTTGTGTTGGAAAGTTAGCTGCTTCACTTGATTAGAAAGCTCAAACTATAACTGTGACCTCATCCCTCAACATCTTGAAGAAAAAAGTTACTTGGATTTGAAAAATGTTTGGCTTCACAACACATATTTGCGCAGATGGGCCCAATAAAGCGCCTGTGTGTTTGAAGAGGTGATACTGTACATGACGGTCATTCATAAACTTTCTAAACCAGGAAATACGGCAGGAAATGTCTACATAATATCTGAGAAATAATATAATAGGAAGGGAAAACCAAGTGCTTTCTAAATGTGGAACTGTCAAATATTTTCCACCCTGTTCACCATCTGTGTCAGTTCAGGTCAACCATGACAAGCAAAGAGAGCAGTCACACAGTCATTACCTGTTTCCAGAGAAACTTGTCTTCCTGGTTGATCTGCCAGGTGGTGACCACGTGTATGATAGACAGCACAGCTCCACTCATCACCGCCGCTCTCATCCTCACCGGCAGCAGTGTGTAGATAATGTAGATGAAGAACACGGACCACCAGATGCCTTCTGAAGCGCTCCGAGGTGCCACCATGAGCACCCCGAACACCTGCACCGACAACAAGACTCCGATCACCAGGTAACTGACCATCCACATGTAGTCCTGGTGGAAGCCGTTGCGGTTGCACACTACCATAAGAGCCATGAAGAGCGCCATCGCCACCGACAGGGCTGACGAATAAGCCACGTGGGGGGGGGCCTGGACACAGTGGAAGGTCAGCATGATGCCGCACACGATCACGAGTACCCCCATTAGCATGGTCAAGGAGCTCTGGTTCAGCCTGAAGAAGTAACGCTGGTATAGGCGCTCCAGTTTGCGGGACTGGAATTTTTTCGACTGGAATACTCGCACCACCCTGAGCCAGCAGTCCGCAGCCGTAACCACCCCTGCTGCACCGTTGGGACCCTCATCACCCATGTCCCCACTTCCTCCGTTACACCCCCCTTTCCTGCCTTTCAAATCCCCGTCCTCAAAGCCCAAGTCGACCGATTTCAGCCCCACCCCTTCCCCGGGAGCCGCAACCCTTTTGCCATAGTGGTCCTCCTGCCATCCGCAACGGACGCCAAAGTTGCCCACGCCTCCCACGGCTCCCGCCACCCCTCCGCGGTGGTGCTGATGGAGGGGGGCTCCAGAGGGGGGCTCCATAGCATCTGGGTCCCGCAGACAGCTCATGTAACGCGGGTTGCAGAGAGATGAGCCTCCCTTCCGTTTGGACTTCTTGCCATTGCGCTCCCCCCACGCAGTCTTGCGGTCATCCACTCTGGCGACTAGGAAACCACTGAACCAGGACATTCTGTGTGAGCAGAGAGAGGACGAGTCAAAACCAGACAACAGATAACCATGTTGTCCTCTATCCACCTGTACGAGTTGCTCATTTACCTGTTGGGGTTCTGGTACATGTCCCAGCCCTTTCCCTTGAAGCCGGTTCACTCATTTATCCCCGTGGACGAAATTTTGAAGAAGTGAGGAGTTTATAGAGGCCGCACTTCAGGGCCACAGGGCTGGAGTGACTGGATCGGGTCAAAAGGTTCACCAGCCGCTTCACACAGCTCCAGATGTTTGTGCCAGAGCCAGTGATCAATGAACAAAGTTAACGAGAGGACCAGTCTCTGCTGCGGCGGGTCTACAGTATCTCCACGTCTTCTGCTGGGTCTAAAAGAAAACATAGCACACATACAGTAGATTACAGAGTGACAAATACTAACAGCTGATGCACAAATACTTAACATCGGCAATGGTGTCATGACAATACATTTTTAGCAAAAAGTAGATAGTTATATGGATGTTTTGTGCAGTCTGAAATTAATGCTAATATAATTATAAAGTATTTTTAATAGCTTGTTAAGTAAAGACTTTCTTCGTCTGAAATCTGACAGGAAATAAAATGCATCATTGTCAGCTAAATGCACATGAATCCAATTTCCTGGATAACCGGACATACTTGAGGTTCCGTCTCATGTCGCAAAAACTGAGTAACTTCCAAAACTGTAGGGGCAAGAGGAGAGGCAGGGAAAGTTAGGGTTAGACCCAAAATAGATTGTAGTGCTGAGTTTTTTAAGGTAAAGCTGCACTTTTTGACCTCCATACAAAAAACACACACCCTCTGGTATAAATACACAACAGAATTTTGGAGTCAGCTGGACTGAAGATAAAGAGAGACTCCTACTAGCTCTGTTTATTATCACAATCAATGATAAAAGACAAGTAATAAATACAGATAAATGCCACCGGACAACAGGACACTGTCAAGACGAATATCAAAACAGACATGGTATATACACCATGACAGCGCTGGATCTGTGGGCCCTACAGCATTAAACCAAAAGTCGGTTAAAATCAATTTTAGCATCACATAACATACATAAATCACAGACATGTGTGTAATTAAATAAGTCTGGTTTTGTTGAATGAAATTACATCGTAACGATTATATTACTGTCCACTCTATCATAGACTTCATAATCTTTGAGTTCAGCTTTTTCTAAAAATTCGATATGACAGATAATGAATCAAATAATGATAATTATCCGTTATTTACGAGGTCTTTGAATTGCCATATATTAAGTTTATATCTGATACAGTATGTTTTGATACAGTACGAAAAGTCTTTCTTTATATATCGAGCTGCTTTATATAAATTGCATCTAGTATTACAGTCATTCATTCATGCACAAACAGGGATGCAATGCTTCAGTACATCTGATTGGGATCGGATTGTATCCTTTTTAAACAGACTGAAGATTACAGCTGCAACAATTATTCAATTAATCAATCAACAGAAGTTAATCAGCAATTATTTTGATAATCAAATAGTCGTTAAAGTCGTTTTTTAGCAAAAATGGCAAAAGTTCCCTGGTACCAGCTTGTCAAATGTGAATATTTTCTGGTTTTCGTGCTCTTTTATGATAATAAACTGATCATCTTCTGGTTTCAGACTGCGCACAGCAAAACAAGACATTTCGAAGAGTAACAATGGACTCTGGGAACTTGGATGTACATTTTATGGGCCGCATGAATAATCAATTAATTGAGGAAACAATCAGCGACTGATCCACAGTTCTTTGTCAATTTCTTCATAACATTCAGTCTTTCTTCTGTCATTTACGTTCATTAAGTCACAACAGGCCACTACCTCAGTTTTTAGTGCCACATGGCTGCCTGCCTTCATGTTACCTAACAAGAGAGCGATCCCAATGACTCCCTCACAGTGAGATACACAGATTTTACATTTGTGAGAGAAGTGGTATCAGACTGGGAATCACATATTGACAGATACTGTGTATTGAAGTATCAGTATCAAAAGATAAGAAGTGGAATCGGTACATCAGACTTTCAATAGAAAACATCTAAAATATTGCTCCTAATGGTCTCTGAGGACTTAACGAGAGGGTTTCTGTCATATTCAGTTGTGGGTTTATGCTGACCAGCTCACATTTATCAACTTTTATCAAATAAACTCATAAACTCTTTGAAACATTTGCCTCCGGCAAGAGGTTGAGGTCTGTCAAGACCAAAACATCACGACACAAGAACAGTTTCTTCCCATCTGCAGCAGGCCTCATCAACGAGGCCCGAGACCCCCACTGGCACGGACTGTATCCCTCCCATGGACACTACACGTTATATATTAACATAAAACCCCCATAATCTTATAACGGCACGTATGTGAGCTTTGATCTGACATGGCGCATTGTAATGCAACTTGTTTTATCATTAATATTATTATTATTTACACCCTGCTGTTTACTCCTGGTCAATATTTTGTACATTTAATCTAATTTTTCTCCCACTTAAAATTTTAACTCGCAGCAGCTCTTCTCTCTTAGTATCTTTTTTTTTAAATAAATTAGGAGTACTTCATTTTGTTTGTATATTTTTGACTGTCATGTACCACAACAACACCAAAGGCAAATTCCATGTCTGTGCAAACCTGCTTGGCAATAACCCTGATTGTAATTTTATATGATATTGATGTCTCCTCTGATATCACTATAATATCCCTGCAGCATTTTTACAATAGAAGTTAATATGATTGTATAATACTGTGATCATTTACTGTAAGTACTGTTTGTTGTTTCATGCTGACTGAATTAGAAAACAGCCACAGCAGCTGCTACCAGCTGATCTTACCGACCAGGCCTCCGCACTCATGAACTCCACATAGTACACGGAGAGCAGTGCTTCTAAAAGTGAGGTTCAGGGACACCCAGGTGTACTTGAGGGGGGATCCAGGGTGTCCCCAGAAAAAAGGGGAATCATTTATTTTCACTATAATTTCATCCATAAGTTGCACAGTGACCGAGTTTATGACTTTTTGGTCATGGGTTTGATACAGTTTCTGTAATAAAAACATCTAAAAGCAGATGGGCGACCCTGAGACAAAATCTTATCAAATTGGGGTCAATTTGGGTCTAATTTGTGTCAGATTAGGGGTCTTTGAAGTGAAAAAGTTTGAGAATCACTGGTATAAAGAGAGACGCAAACACAACACAAGCGCCTCCCATGCCGCCACCTCCTCGACCTGTGTTATCACCGGAGAGGCATGCTGTGTTGTTGAAGTAAAAATAGCATTTCCTGATGTTCCTTGTCTTAATTAGAGAAACATTGACTGTAGAGCTGATCAACGGCCTATCTGGGACCTCCGGACCACCGTGTTTGAATACTATGTCTGACTGACTGTATCTTGGACAGGACAGTATGGATTATCCATTACACAGTGTGGGTTATCTCATATTAAAGGTTGTCATTATGTAATTAGGAACTTCCGGTCTTACTGCTGCCTGTACAGAGTCTTTTTTTTTGTAGTGTTTGGTTGTTGTTGCTTTTGTTTAATTGTTTTCATGTCCTCTTATTTGTGTTTGTAGGAGTTGCTGTCATCTTTGATATTGGTTATGTTGATTTATATTTATCAAGGATATAAATAGGCCTAATGTCTAGTCATGTGAGGTTATTACCAGACTGTTTTCTCTTTGTTTGTTTGTGTTTCTTATTGCTCTGCTTGGTTAATAGTTTCTTTTTTTTTTTAAAGAAGAAAGACACTATATGGTGGTTAAATGTGTCTTTCAAAGATATCAATTTAAAATTAAAAAAAAAGCATCAGAAGCATTTCCTCACTATGTCTTGCCTGCAGGCGCCTTCTTTGGCAGGTCCACGCCGTATCCCTCCTCTCTGGCAGTGGATCGACAAGATTCAAGGAGAACCCACCACCACCACCACCACCCCCTATCTCTCTCTCACACACACACACACACACCTCCTCCCTCCCACCTCCTCCTCCCCTGCGTCCCTCACTCCCCTGCACAAGGTCGACCAGCTTGTACCCATTTGCAAACGTCGCGTTGTGTTGCCAGTCGCTCTGGTGCGTGTGTGTGTTTGCATGGCGCTGCTTGGCTGTGTACTCTCCGGTTTCCCCCACTAGCACTAGCAGAGGAGCGGGGAAGGGAGGAGGAGGAGAGAGGAGAGGGAAAGGGAAGGGAAGGCGGGGGTGACTGACTATTCCTAGGGGACATTTTCAACCGGACAGCCGCTCCAGTGGCGTTTACAGCCACAAACAGCGCGCATAAAGTCATTCATTGTGGGGCTTGTGGATGAGGCTGTGCACGCTCCTCTCTCTCTCTCCCTCCCTCTCTCTCTCTCTCTCACTCTCTCTCTCTCTCTCTGTAGCTCACTTATCAGCCAGATGATGATGATGAAGATACAGACACGAGAACAGATGAAGCAATTAAGGTGGGGGGGGGAATCAAAGGCATGCAAAAGCGTTCAATGGACATGTTTGCGCTGGATTTGTTGCGGCTCATGTGCTGATGATCCGGGGTGGAAAAAAAAAAAAAGGAAAAAAATGCCATGCACAGGCCGTGTGTGAGGGCCCGCATTCAAACAGCGTAGGCTTCTTGTTACATAACACCGTGGCCTATGTGACAACCATAGCGGGGACCATGAAACCATTCCGCTGCGTCCGGTGGACCAACTTAACGCACAAACACGCCGCTGTCAGCGCTTTATTTTATTTCATATTTATTGCACACGTCCTTCAGCCTGCAGCCGAGCGATAGCTGGCGGGATGAGTGTATTGACAAACATGAGTCTTGGGTAAATAAACAGGTATAAACACGTTATTGCTGCTGCACATTCCTCAGCATCAGTGACTGGATGGAGGGCTGTAGCGGTGATTAATGCTTTTTTTTTTAAACAAAAAAACATTTATTGAACCCACATGTGCATATATAGAGGTGAGGAAGGTTGTAGGTGGAGAAGTTTAAAGTTGTGTGATTATAAAAAATAAATAAAAATGTGAGTCGTTTTGAAGCATCCAATGCAACCTGCAGGCGTGTGAATGCAGCCTTCAGATCAGGACTGTCAGCCGGAATAAGACACATAAGCGCACTGTGATGCAGCTCATCCTCGTTTATATGTATGTATCCTTATATGAAAACATGTAGTGACCGTGTATCCTCTGCCACCACAACCACCAGCAACAGCAGCATGAAGCAGCAGCAGCAGCAGCAGCAGCGGAGGCCTTATGTCATTCACTCCGGCAGAAATGGTGTATTGACGGAGAAGTGGCAGAGGCGTCTACGGTCCAATGCAACAGCGTTTGAGACATTTGTCTGACGGGTGAACATATATTATATATGTCGGCCTGCAGTGTACAGCAGCAGCAGCAGCAGCAGCACTCACATACGGTCAGAAAGACGGACTCACCGTGATCATCTTGCGGTTCTCTTGCCCGGCAGCACCGTAGCACAGCAGCCAGGTTGGACGAACATTGGTGGGCGAGCTGTCCGAGGATGGTCCGGTTAAAGTGGTCACCCCTGTGGATCTCCTCCTGTCGTCTTCTCGCTCCACTCCCTTGCCTCTCCTCCCCCTGACCCTCTCGGCTCCAAGCACCACTGTCAAGACGGCGGTGACGTCTAAGCAGCAAACTTCCGGTTATTGTTCACATTAAAGCTCCTTGCAGACAGCAGAGGTGGAAGTACTCAGATCCTTCACTGTAGTAAAAGTACCAATACAGCAATGTAAAAATACTCCATTACAAGTAAAAGTCATGTATGAAAAATCCTACTTTAATAAAAGTAGGCTATGTAAGATTTATTAGCTTGATGTAGTTTCAGTATTACAGTAAAAGTGGTTTGGTCCCTTTGACTGATTTTATTATTATATATGACATCATTAGATTATTAATACTGAAGCATCAGTGTTAGAGCAGCATGTTACTGTTGTAGCTACTGGAGGTGGAGTTGGTTTAAACTACTTTATAGCCTATACAGTTAGCTAATTTAGTCCAGTGGTTCCCAACCTAAGGGTTGGGCCCCTCCAAAGGGTCAGCAGACAAATCTTGGTCTTGACAGTTGTGAGAAGGTTAATAATGGGAGAGGAAAGAAAGTTCTGATACACCAATCAGTTGTCAGTTTTTAGAGCGTAAAATCATTATTTGGCTGAGCTGTTAACTTAATATGCCCACGACTACACACTGCTTACTGTAATTTGCCAAAAGCGACAAAGGTTGGAAACTGGTTTAGTCTTTAACAATGCGCTGTATTTTAAAAGCTTTTCATATTAGCAATTATGTCAAGTATCCATCTGAAAAGTATCAAAAGCTGTCAAATAAATGTAGTGGAGTCGGAATATAATTAGCATCAAATATATATACCTCAAAGTTGTATTTAAGTATGGTACTTGAGTAAATGTACTTACTTACTTTTCACCACTGAAAAGTATGTTGAAACTATGTAAATACTCCATCAGCTACAAGTCAAAGCCTTGAATTGAAAATGACACTTAAAAGTGTGTAATTAATACTAACAAAATGTACTTAAAGTAATGAAAATAAATTATATTTTACTTTCCCACATATTTTATAGCCAGACATGTATTTACACCCAAAGTGTTCAATATTACATAAATTATAAAACACATAATACCGATGAAATATATTATGGAATCAATACAAACAGAATATCAATGGATTTGTAAGATAGTCTTTATATCCTCCAAACTCAGCTTATTGTTTTGAAATGAATTTTCAACCTGCCTTTTCTTTACAATAACAGAGTTGAGTGCAGATCTTGTCCTTATTCAATCAGTTTTATTTCAAAAGGTCAACGTTTTCTTTTTATCTTGCAACACAATTTTTTCCATTGGCTGTTTTTTTAATTTCATGTTAGTTTTCATCAGTTTATTCATTTATTTTGTATCAAACATATTTGGTAAAAAGGTTTTTCATTTTGAAATAAAGAATTAATTATGAAATTTAACTTCATAATTATGATCTCATTTGACAGTGTTGTGTGGTTCATTTCACTCTTCATGTTATAAAATTGTATTTTTCAGTGTTATCCGCCTCAGTTCCTGTGTGGTGTGTCTGACTGTGTCTGACTTGACGCAGCTGTCCTCAGCCTGCTCACACCACTCTTCATTCCACTTCTGTAACTCGGCACTCCCTCTAGAGGTGAAACCGAGTCCTGCACCACCAGCTGGGATCTGGTCCCAGTTGTTCAAAAAGTTTTATCTGGAACACAATAATCTGGATCTGGAAATCACCTTTTTTTTGCTATCCAGAATCAAACAATCAATCTCATTTTTGTTTATCAAAGCAACACTCAAGTGGATCACTCTGATCCAGATACAAACTTTTCAAGATCACAAAATATGGATTACTAGTGCTCAAAATGGGATTATTTACCACAGTGTAGTCGAGCTTTGTAAAGACCAACAGGGCGAGAGGTCACTACACGTTTTTAACTGAGACAGAAGACAGCACAAACATAACTTTCAGTATCTTTTAAACTGTCAGACCCACAAATAATATAAATAAAAACAAACAAATACATATTACACACACACACACACTCTCACACACACAAACACACACGCACACACAAACACATCATATAAAAATCATATATATTTGGACTTTAAGTCAGAGCTTCTTCAACAACATCAACAACATAGTATGTACTGCATTTATATATAACTTAATTTATATATCATTGTATTTATATATTAACTTAACTTATATTACTGTATTTATATATTAACTTAACATATATTACTGTATTTCTTTATTAACTTAAGTTATATTACTGTATTTATATGTTAACTTATATTTGATTGTATTTACATATTAACTTAACTTCTATACTACTGTATTTGTTAACTTCTATATTACTGTATTTATATATTAACTTAACTTATATATTGCTGTGTTTATATATCAACTTAACTTATATATTACTGTATTTATATATTAATTTAACATATATATTACTGTATTTACATGTTAATTTAACATATACATTATCGTATTCATATATTTACTAAACTTATATATTATTGTATTTATATATGAACTTATTATTAACTTCTCTATTAACTTTAACTTAAATCTTAAAAATAACACATTATCATGAAATTGGTTAACATAATAGTTGTCTAATGAAAATGATAGTTAGGCTATATGTAAATTACTTTATTATCATTAGGATACCTTTTGTCCATCAGGATGGAAAATTCACTAAATCATGAACATAAACTACATATTATTCTTATAAGAGACATTGAAGCAATCTATGATAAACAGAGATGAGGCTTCATTATACATTAAAAACAGTGTGAGGCTTAAATCTCATCAGCCAGTTTGCAGAGTGAAGAATATTGATGAAGACTTGGGATGAAGGTCTTCTTCAATACAGTTTTAGGTGCCAGAGGACCTCTGTAGCGCCTCCCGGAGCTCAAAGACTCAAACTGGCTGAACAGAGGATTGGACTGAATCAAGGACCTTCAGGGTTTGCCAACTATTCAGCTGCCATCAGGACAATCTAATGGAAAGTTTATTCTTAGACCTGCAGTTTAAGTGACTGTACCAGGTGGGAAAATAAAAAAAAGTTTAAACACTCTCAATAAGACTTTTGTACACTAGTTATAAAATGTGCTGACTAACACCAAAGCTGCTGAGTCCTGTGAGAAGATAAAGTGACTGTGAGCATTTCTGTAAAATACACTCTGTATTTTCAGAGGAGCTCACCTTGAAGTCAAGAACTGTACCGAGATATTTAAAGCTTTCCACAGTTTCAACATGTTGGCCGTCTACTGAAACTCTATTTTTAAATCATGTTTTGTACAGATAATTAATTTCTAATTTCTTTGTCTTTGCAATGTTGACTTCCAGCTGGCTAATGTGACAGCACACAAACTGTACTTAAACTCTGCACAGTTATTGATAGATAATAACTGTATAAATATTGTGTTTGCATCTTTAATAGCACTGTCCTTTACTGTGTTGTCTATGATTGATGCTCAATAGTGTCCTTTAAGGTGAAGGTACACTGTGAATACTGTAAATACAAAAGTGCAGACGATGTCACAGTATTTTTCCAGCGTTGCGTACCGTATACAGGCTTCATTTTCCTCAGAATTATAGGTGAAAAGTAAGTTATGCTGCTGCTCATAAAGCTTATTTTTAAGTAGAAAAGTGTAACCAGGGAGAGGGTTAAACAAATTAGCCATGGCTATATCCTATATGCATAACATCTGTATCATGTTAATGTAACCTGTTACAATGTTTTGTGCCCAGAGGACAGTGCTGAGAGAGTTTAGTTAATAAATCAAAAACTAAAAGTGGAACCCTTTTCTATAAATAAACTCTATCAATGATGAAGTTGTATGTGAATGAATCTTAAAATGCCCTCTTTTTTTTTTACTTTTTTACTTTTGTTTTAAAAATTGTAATAATGTAAGTCTTGAATACAGTATGAACAATGAATCCAACAGAGATGTGAAACCTTTAGTGAATTCTGGGAATGAAACTAGGCTCATTTACAGCATCAGATTTCTAGGAAACATCTACTGCTTCACTGTCATTGTCTAAACTACTCTTAAATCAGACCTGACAGAGACGTATTTAGAAAGCTGAAAGGTGATAAAGATCACAAAACACTTTTACTGTTTAACAAACAGAAACCAACAGGTGACACTGCAGACAGTTTGCATGTGAGCTGTAAGATACAACAGTTTAAAGTGTGAGACTCTAGAAATGTATGTTTTCTCACTTTAATGCTGCATGGAAAGCTACTTGTTTCAAGTAATGTGTGTAATTAGGTTTAACAAACCCATTTTGAGTTTGTGTACTTTGTATTTAGTTCTTCTAACTTACTGCAGGAGTCACTGTGCATTACCAACATTATGTTTAATAAGATTCTGTTAAGTATCATAATGAATTTTTAAAAAATTAAAAGTTAAAGTTTATTCTTTAATGCAGAAACACTAATACTATCCAAACTGAAGGTGTTCATTTTGAAGATAGAAAGTATTGATGCATGACCTTGTGTACAGCATGTTATTATGTAACCTGATATACTTTATCAGGTTGTGTACATGTAGTACTACCGCACAGACAGCTGGATTAAACTGTAACAGAGATATGAGACTTTACTTTCCACCAAAGATATTACAAGAGATCGTGTATGACATTAAGTTAAAGTTAATTGTTGTCATTCCTTTCTTTAAAGGTTAAGCAAAAGCAGAAACAAAATAGCCATAGTGCCATACATAAAACAGTAAAGCAAAAAATAACAGTATAGGACAAAAGGAGCAGCAAACTTAGAAACTTCACTTAAGATTAAAGTGTAGAAACATCAAGTGCCTAAATACTAAAGTACTGAGATGCTTATGTAAGTCATAATATTTACTCCTCTGTTTCTGAATAGCAAGCTGCCATAGCAGGTGTCTACACTGGGACTGCAGTTTGGAAACAGCAGAGGCAACATTAGGGGGAACAGAGCATGCTGAAGAATAACTTCTTTATTTAAGGCTTGAGCAGACAAAGAACTGAAACAAAGTGCAGCACAAAGAGCAGAATGAACAAAGGATCCAGCAAATCTGAACTAAAACCAGACTTAAATATAAACTGAACTAATGAAACAATGAGGAATAGGTGGCAAAACACAAGGGCAGACTGGGAGCTGATTGGCCGGATGAGACACAGGTAGCAGGATAGGGCTAATGACACTAAAGGCAGGTGAGTACATGCACACAGGAGGAAACAACACAAAGCAAACAGGAAACCAAAAAACATCTTTCTCGCCCTCAGTCTAGTCCAAACAAACCAAAGTGTGCTGTAGTCACATTATGTTAGGTGGAGCTGGAACAATTAGTTAAAAATTAAAAATTAAATTAATTAAAAATGAATGGGTAACTATTTTCATAAACTAATCTTGTTAGTCTTTTTTTAATGCAAAAATACATTTTTTTTTTAGCTTTTTTCACCTTATGTGATAGTAAACTGAATATTTTTTGGATTTTGAACTGTTAGTCAGACAAAAAAAGTTAAGTGAAGATGTCACCTTGGAGTTTGGTGAAATTGTGAAAAGCATTTTTCACCATTTTCTGACATTTTTTGGACTAAACAGTTAACAGAGAAAGTAAGTCGCTCAGTCGTTCTTTGGAAACATTGAACTGTAACAATGTCTGACTGGGCTCAGCATGAACCCATTAAGGCAGAGTTTTACAACACAAGACAGGTGAGGAAAAAGCTGTTTAGTTTGATCAAGTTCAAAAATAGAGTCAGCCTCAGCCACATAACTGGAACATTGATGTAAAAGAAACCTGCCTGTTTATGTAAGTGGATGGAAAGATTTGTCCAAACTTTGACTACAGTTTTTTTACACTCATCTACATTAATGTGGATATGAGTGAAGTCAGATGGCTGAAACCTGCAGAGTTGTGTCGGCTCAGGATAAAGTCATAGCAGGGAAGTCTGTGACTAAACATTTATTTGCTCGTCACCATCATCTGTCAGGACTTTCCTTTTTAAAGTAATCTTTATTCAGTCAGACAGTCAAGATTTCTTTTTCTAGAGAGATGCTAAAACAAAAAAAACATTCATAAGAAAAGCCCACAATCAGCAACAACAAAACTACACAATCAAAGAATTGATAAAAACTGTTAAAAGAGTTAAAACATCAGATAACCACCAGTGCAGATTTTTGCTGGGCAGGCAGCTCGCAGTAGCTTGTTTGCTTTAAATTGCAACCTGTTGCTGAAGACAGAGCTGATAGGGTTAAGACCTACCATACAGTAAATGTGGGCTGTAAAACCAAAACAATGAGTTAAATGATAATTCTCTGGGGGCTCGTCACACTGTAACATTTAGTCATTTGACTCAGTGAAATATAATTATTATTACAGCCCGACTCACAGTGGATATTTTAGTTCAGCTGAAAAATAAACTTGTCAGAGCTCTCTGGTGGACAAACTCCATGATACTGTCTCTGTTTCTAACCCAGAACACGGATCTGTTGGAGTACAATCACGCTGCTGAACGGAGCAGGAGAAGAAATGCTGCGGTTTTTACTTCAGATACAAAATACAAACAGAAAGCAGCTTTATACAGTAATTAAAACCACAACATATGTGTAATCACTGAGCTGCAAATGTGTTGCCAGTATGCTTATTAACTTTCTTGCAGACCGATGTGAACATTGATCCTCATCATCTACTGTAATATGAAGCCAGGGCTAGGAGATGTTTAGCTTAGCTTAGCATAATGACTGGAAACACTAAGCCTTCCTTTGTCCACAGGTAACAATTTGACCAATCAGCATGTCTAAAGTTTACCGACTGAGGTATTATATCTTGTTCTGTACAAAACTATATCTTGCTAGCTCATATAGCTGAACTTTTCCTTTGAAAATGTTCCCCTTTAAAAAAAAATGTGATAGGGCCTCCTTTTCACGCTCCAGTTTTAACCCATTCATTCCTATTGGTATAACTTTTCTAGGATATGCAGATCTATGATTAATTTAATATGACTCCACCCAAATGCACAAATGTATTTGACTGGTTTTCTATAAGCCAATCAGAGAGTTCAGCATCATCTAAAGTGGACTTCAGTAGAGCCACACCCTCTTTTTCATCAAGCATGGCCGACTGTGAGGCAAGGAGGAGGTATATTTTAATCTATTAATCTAATAGTTAAAGTACAAAATTTGTCTTTAAATTTAACATGAGGTGTTAAATTTTGTAGTGATTTCTAACAAAAATAATGAATGCTAGATAGTACTGACAGACGCCACTGAAGTGTGAACAGGTTAACTTGTTTTAGATTGCGTGCTCTGGGCCTAACAATAAACCAATCCAGTACACTGGATACCTTTGGATAAGGTGATTCATTTATACAAAGTCCGACATACACATGCTCACCTTAGTGCAGGTAGATAACAGCATATTTATTCTCGTTGGTGTTTCCATTCAGCACCAACACGGTCAAAAATTGTTTTGCTTCCCTGCCAAACACCTGATTGTCATTACCTGGAGCTTGGCTACATGCACTTCCTGCACTAAAGTGACACACTGTGTTCAAAGTGAGAACTACATGTGTATACATATAATCACATGGTGGTTTAGGTAAGGATAAAATAAAACAATTTTAAAAAACTACATCATGGCTCCAACATATTACTTATACATGTCAAAATGTCAAAGATTTACGGCTTTTACTCAGGAAATCTGTCAATAGTTAGGGGATCTGAATGTTTGTTCAAAAAAAAAACCCAAAAATCACTTTTTTCATTGATATGAGTTAAACCAGCAGTGCAAAACTAAACTATATATAAATGAACGTCAGTTACATTCAAGCCCTTGCCCAACAAGTTCACACTATACTGATTAAGCCACCAACAGATAAATTACTCTATTTTACAGGTTTTAAATCTCAAATCGGGCGGGACATTCCTGCTCTGGGTTTTCAAATGCACATCCAGAGACTAACTTCCAGTATTCCCTTACTTGAATGGGGATTAATAATTTAACTGTGCAGCTCCTCTATGCTTTCGAAATTGTTTTCAGGCCAAATAGTTTGCTGGGGTTTTGTGACACTCAAATCAATTTATTCACCATTTTAAAGCCAAAACAATAGTGACAGACCCTAAGACGTAAGCATGAGTCGACAATATTTTGTAGTTATTTTCACTGCCAGAAGGGGGAGACAAAGTCTACACTACAGCTTTAACAATTTATTAAAATAAATAAACTCATTTTTATTTGAAAAATTGTCTCTTATGACTATTTATTGTCATTTTTACTATTAGGTGGTTTCTTGCATTAATCCTCCGTTCACTGGAATGGATGCAAAGATAACACATAGACTAATAAAGTATTTTAATCAACTTTTTCTTTATTGCTGATGATTTATGAGTGCATTTAGAGTGGAAATCACCATTACAATATTTTTGTGTGGAGCATAAATTGGTTCTGAACGGGTTTTGTAAAAATTTGAATGCAGGACCTTTGCAATAATTTCACTGTGTGGTGTTGAAAGTTTTATTTAAGGAAACACTTTCAAGTACTTCTTCTACCCCTGCCAATACCAGCATTCCCAGTTAGAGAGAGGGTGAAACTGAAGCCTGGGGCCCCCAAAATCACTGGTTCCGCCCCTGTGCGTTGACTCCCCCGGTGGAGAAACTCAGTCAGTACGGGCCTCTGCACGACCGATGACGCTTCGGTCTCTACGGTTTATTTTAGCTCCGGTATTTTTCCTGTTTCCTTCATCTTTTTCCTAATTTAACACACATTTTTCTTTGTTTTGTTTTTTTCCCTCCGGTAGTATGAGCTCAGCTTGGACATTACTGGCCTTTTCCTCTCTGTTTCCGTGCCTGTGTGCTGCCTCCTCGCTGTCTTCGATGCATTCAGATGTATTTTGTATCCCTCGTTGTTTCCTCCAGTAACCCATGTCTGTGCGCATCCCGCCTCCCTGCGCTCTCAATAGATGGTGCAAGTCAAAATGTCCAAATCGCCTGTAGACCCTCTGTCTGCTGCGGAAACCGGCTCGCAATCGCACTATTTCCAGGTAAGTCTGATCACTCTTTATTCACACATTTGTGTGATAACCGAGCGAAGTGTAGAAAAATGGTCCTGCTACTTGTTGTTGAATTTGAGGCGTCGCGTTTTGGCACCGATCGAGCTACTTTTTTTTTTTTTCTTTACCTCTCGCCTTCACTGAAACTGCAGATTGATGTTTGGTCGATGAAAAGCAAATGATTAGAAAGTGTCCTCTCTTCTGATTAATGAAGCGACACACACACACAAAAGGAGCGTGAAATCCTCATAGATGTTGGTGCATTTGCTGCTTTTTTAGTCTGAACTCGCAGATCAGGCCTTTTTATGGATTCTGTATTGATGCTTGATTATTTATTTTAATGCATTTCCTGCTTCAGGCTCAATCTAGACTACATGCAGGGAAGCAGGCACACATATGTAACACGATGGGACTTGTATGTTGGAGCTTTCTCTGAAGGTGCAGAGCATGACTCTGACTCACCTGTAGCCTGAATCTACAGGGCCTGTCAACACACTGCAACATCCACACTGTCTTATTAATGGACTGCGTTATAGGAGGCCAAAGGAAAACTGTCTACTGCATTACACACACATCTGTGTGCTGTTACATTAATGTAGTCCTGATATATATGTGTGATTTTGGCAAAGCTACAGCTGATTATTGTAGCTCTTTTACACCCAGCCTCCTTAAGGAACGTTTATGTTGCCTAAATTATAAAGAAAAGCCTTAAAACTCATTATAGTGGAAGCTGGTTTTATGCTATTCATTCTATCTGTTCATCTGTTGCGCTCCCTTTTTCTCTCTCACCTGTGTGTGTGTGTGTGTGTGTGTGTGTGTGTGTGTGTGTGTGTGTGTGTGTGTGTGTGTGTGTGTGTGTGTGTGTGTGTGTGTGTGTCATCAAAGCTGCCCAGGAAGTTGCCTAAACGCAAGAGCCGTTTCAAACGCTCAGATGGCAGCACGTCTTCTGACACAACGTCCAGCTTCATCAAACGGCAGGTAAAAGCTTTCTGAGCCATTTCTTGATTTGTCCTTCCTTGGTTATGCGTGCATTGTGGGCTACATGCAGGTCTTCTCATAAATGCGTTGTCAGTAGGAGGTCAGATCTGTGGCGTCTATGGTAAATTAAGACTTTAAGGTCTGGAGAAAGCTGCTAGAAAAGAGTATGAAGTTGCTTTTTTGGTCAGTACAGACAGATTTTGTTGGCATCAGTAAGGCACCTGTAGTTTTTCAGATATATTCTACTGGCTAAGACTCAAAATAGGTTTTTTAAAAATTATTTAATTAGTAGTGTAGTGCTTTATTTACCATGCTGGTATCCAATATATGACATTTTTTTCCCTGTATCTTCATCCGGAGAGCAGTCTCCTCAGTTGCAGTTGTTCTTTTGTCCAACAGAGAGCAGCAAAGTGATACTTGAAAGAAGCAGTGTGCTACATCAAAATCCCAACACAGCCCAGTTTTCTAATTAATGTTTTGAGGTCAAGCACGTGCAAAAGACTCAGATTGAGATTTCGTATTATTTAACACTGAAAACAATCAGTAGAGATTTTCAGATTCCCCTCACGCTGTCACTGCATGGACATTGTGAATCTCACATAACGTAACATCCAGATCTACTGATTTGATGATTTATAATAAAGACGATGTTAATTTATCTCCATATGTTGTTTCTGATGGTTTTATTTGATTTGATTTGATTTGTGTGTCAGAGCAGATGAGAGTTGGTTGTAGTTTCACAGAGAGTCCAGCAGAGGGGAGAATACGACCCCTGTAGGAATCAGGTTTGAGTTTCTCCGAGCCACAGACGGACTGTGCATGCAGAGCTCATCCCAAGCCGCTCGATCCCTAAGGTTCATGACATCAAAGAGGGAAAGTCAGGAGCTGGGAAGGATTCAAATATCCCTTCTCAGAAAGGGTCTAATGTGCTAACGACAGAAACTACAAGGCTGTTTTATTTTTTCTGCAGGCTTTGACACCTTCTGTAGGGTATTTCTGTCCGCTTAAACTTAATTTATTAATCTAGAGCTGAAAATATTTCAATAGAATACAGTTTTATTGTCGGCAAAGGTGGAAAATTGTCTTTGGATTATCTGGAAGTTCAATAAAACATTAAAACATACACAGAACAACACTGACAGTATCAGGAAGTCCATTATTCAATTCAATCAAAAAGGAATCTGCAGCCATTTTGATAAATTATCAATACTTTACATAATTTTTCAAGTAAAAATGAA
The DNA here is from genome assembly GCF_963691925.1 of Scomber scombrus. Classification (NCBI taxonomy): domain Eukaryota; kingdom Metazoa; phylum Chordata; class Actinopteri; order Scombriformes; family Scombridae; genus Scomber; species Scomber scombrus. Next base: position 22,533,721 of record NC_084979.1, on the reverse strand, counting down.
TACTTTTCTCCTCAAATGTGGTTATTTTCAGCTTTTCTTTCTCATATATGATAGTAAACTTATCTGTCTTTGGGTTTTGGACTGTTGGTCGTTCAGAACAAGCAATTACAAGTCAACACTAGACTTTAGATGATTGCTCTCAGGCTCATAATTTATTGTAATTAGCAGATTCATCAACAATGAAAATGATTGTTAATTGAAGCCTTTAAGTGTTCAAACCAGCTTCATCTGGTCTAAACTGGGATGTCTTTATTGAAATAAAGTAGCACTGAAACAATTAGTTTGTTTACTTTATTCACTGATTGTCAGAACATGTTTTGATGATCAATTAATAATTTAAAGTGAGACTGATGTAAAATCATCTTTCTCTCCCAAATGAAAAACTGAACTCATAAACAGTAACACAAACCCTTTACAGCTGCAACAATTAATCGATAAGTCGATTGAGAGAAGATTAATTGGTAATTCTTCTGGTAATCAAATTATTATTTTAGTCATTTTTTTAAAGGAAGAATGCCAATATTTGCTGTTTGCAGCTTTTTAGATTTTATTTTATGATAAATGGGATAATAAACTGAATATTTGGGTTTCTGATTGTTGCTCTGACAAAGCAAGACATTAAAAGACATCTTTATCTTTTACTGACATAACGATTCATTGATGAATCAAGAAAATAGTCATAAGATTAATCGATAATACAAATAATCTGTAATTGCAGACCTGGTATAGCTTTACTCAGATGTTATTCTTCTTCAGTCTCACCTGCTCTGATATGACCTGGAGCTTTTAGAGGCATTTGACACATTACTGCTGTTTAAGGTGTTTAAACGACATCACTGAGAATGTTACTATCAGCATTTTTCACGTAATTGTCACTTTGTGCTAAAGCTTTGTTTTATTTTAAATTGTGATCCTTTCATGCTTGTATGCAATAGTTATGTAGTCTCACTTAAAGTCATTTATCAAACCACCAAACTAAGACAGCCACTAACAATTATTTTAATTTTCATTTAATTGGTTAGTTTGCTACTAATTTTGTAAATTATTCAATTGATCACTTGGTTTATGAAAACAAAAAAGCAAATCCCAAATAAATATTTATTATTGTCTCCTGAAATCCAAAGTGATATCTTCTAATTGCTTGTTTTGCCTGATAAAAAGTCCAAAACCCAAAGATTAAATTTATTAGCATGTAAGATCAAGAAAAACAGCAAATCCTCCCTGTAGAGAAAAGGGATGCATGTTTGTTGACTGATTAATTGATTCATTATTTCAGCGCTACAAAATATTTAATTGGACCCAAACTTGGAAAGTCCTTCAACCCTGAATCTGAATAACACAGTACTGTTTTTTAGTAAAACTATTCAAATATCAAATTACAGATGAAACACTTAGTCGATTAATCTTTAACTCTTGATAATCGATAAAGAGTTGATTGTTTGTATGATGTGATTCATGTAGATCTTCAGAATTTGCAGCAGTTAAAGACGTCACATTGACCTTTCCCCTTTTCACTATTTTCTGACATTTTGTAAACTGATTGATTAATTGAGAAAATAAGCAGCAGATTAAACTACAATAAAATGAAACGTCACTTGCAGCCTTGTGTCAAATATATTTATAGTCAATATTGAATTTAAATATTAAAAATGACAAAAAAAGTATTCCACATTCAAAGTGGATTCATATTAAATTAATTGTCAGAGCGAAAAAATATTTAAAACGTGCACAAATTAGCTTTTGTTTAAACTTAAGCTAAAATTAAAAAATGTCAAAATGTTAAAACGACAATAATTGAATCCCTTCATTAAAAGTTCTAAAAGTTGCACATGGGTTATAGAGGGGTGATATTCTTTTCATACTAGAAAGCGTCTTTTGTTTAATATCTGTAAACACAATATTCAAACACCATGAGAAAAAGTCCTGTTACATGCAGAGCAGCGTTAACATCGAAGGAAAGTGGAGCAGTGAGGCTGCGAGGCGTTCATGGTAGAGGCAAAAAAGGGCTGAGCAGACATCTTCCTCAGGAGGGGACATTAGTTATCCTGATAGGAGGGGAGGGGTTTTTGGGGGGGTTAGAGGGGCGAGGGGCTTAATGACAATCTCCAGATTCCCTGAGAATATTGCACGGCTTAAAATATTCATGATGCTCATTTTGAAGGCCTCGGGCGATGTGACGTGTGGGTTCATTGTTCACACACAAGCACCTTTAGTTTCTTTTCAATCATCACCTTCTCTCGGCACGCATAACAGGCAAACCCGACCACCCTCCTCCTCCTCCTCCTCCTCATAGGTAATACAGTATATGTTTTATGCAGGGGGAGTAGATTTCACAAACAGAGCAGATAGTTTCTTGTCTGTGAAAGGGGTGGGGTGTCTATGGAGGAGCAGTGGAGTATGACTCATTTCTGCAGCAGGATACAATAAGCAGTATGCTGCCATAAATGTGGATGTATGTGTTATATGTAGGACATGAGGCTTTGAGGAAAAAATGAGTGGGGGGCGAAGGGGCGGGGGGTTTAAACAGCTGTTATAATGAATTTACAGCAGTTTCCACTTGTGCATGCTGGAGTTTGATCTGATATATCAAATAATGTGAGAGAGGTGGTTTGATCAAGTGATGCAAAAGCTGCGTTGGTTGTTATTCGTGTGTGTGTGTGTGTGTGTGTGTGTGTGTGTGTGTGTGTGTGTGTGTGTGTGTGTGTGTGTGTGTGTGTGTGTGTGTGTGTGTGTGTGTGTGTGTGTGTGTGTGTGTGTGTGTGTGTGTGGTAAGAATAGAATAGAAGGTGTTGCTGTTAGTCGACTCCAGTGCAGGTCGTCCCTGGTTAGGGGATGGGACACAGTGTAGTGTGTCTGCATACAGAGCGAAGTGTATAGAGAGAGGGAGGGACCGGCGGCAGCAGCATCACCACCACATTAAATGAGTAAGTAAAAATGACTCCCAACACAGTCCGCTTCTTCTTCTCTGCATCTAAAACTCCTGTCTCCCCCATCCTCATGTTTCCTCTTTGTAGCATTTCCATCGGATGGTTGCCGCTCATGTTTTTCTTTGTCTTCCTCCTTCGCCCTCTTCCCTCTTCACACACACACACAGGTCAACAATGCTTTTGCTTCTCATTCCTCCACCTGCTTTACTTTTTTTTTCTTTTTTACCCATGTACGCTCCCCTCACCTTTTTACAATTTTTACCGTCTCATCTTCTCCATCAAGAACACCACGCTTGCTCTTTGATTTGTGTGATTGATCAATCTGACAAGTGTCTGATCTTGACTTTGATACTGATGTTTAACCACTGTGTGATTTATTGCTTTGTGTATCACAGAGCTCTGTGCATGTGTAACTTGCTGACATTGAATTATGACCGCACAGTTAATCGAACACTTTTTGAAATTGGATATTTGGCTACAGATTTTCAAATTGCTGTAGTTGCAGTTTTTTTTTCTCAGGGGGGGGGCTTTTTTTTGTTGCACTGAGGGAAGGGAAAGGTGTTCCAGCCTCCTTAATAATATATTCTGCTGTTGTGCAAAATCTCCTTCCTGCACAAAGAAAAAGCCAGAGAAATCAGATTTTAGCTTTAGCATGCACACTTTCCACATTATACAACATCATTTCAAAGGAAAAGTGCAATGTTTTGTATTTCAAGTAGTGTATTACAAATTACTTATACTTAAAAGATGATTTTTATTTCCAAATTGTGATTTGAAAGAGTACAATTTTTAAATCTTACATAATAGTTAACTTATAAAATTAACAGTGTCTTAAAAAGCTTTTTTTAAATAAATCTGTTGATTTAAAAGTACCACTACTTTGATGAAATTTTACTTGAGTACAAGTAAAAATACTGGTCTAAAAATATACTCAAGTAAAAGTAAAAAGTAGCTTGTTAAAAATGTACTTAGAGTAAAAGTTACTTAGTTACTTTTGTCGTTCAAAAAGGACAAAGTGAGCCCATAAATCTCTAACTAGTTGTTTTTTATTAAAGGTAAAGGTATACATTTATGAATTCAACTTCAATGACAAAATTAAATATGTCGACACAAGACATTTAAAACGTTTATGGAGATATGTGTGATTTTAGTGAAGACCATCCCATAAAACTTTTTCAAACAACACAACCATTGAATTGAAGGTGGCATAAATTGTGGATTCTGTAAACCAGGGGCGATTTTAGACCCTTTTTAGGGATGCTCTAACACCCCTAAATTTGATCTCAGCACCCCTACAAATAAATAATAAACCCACCATAGTCTCTAAAAATTGTGTGGGAAACCCTGAATTATTAAACACTTGCAGGGCATTGACTGTCTAATTGTCATTAGGGGCTGAGCCCCTCTAAAGGTCTGATCCTAGTCCTACAATCGCCCCTGCTGTAAACCATCCTCTTTTTTTTACCAGCAAATCTATAAATCAATACGGGTCAAGGTCACAAGAGCAATAACTTTTCTTTAAATGACCCAAAGAAGACCAAACTTTTAAGTATCAATGTTTAAAAGGCTGTGCCTCTGTGCACCATTCGTTTAATTATCTCATTTCCGACGCTGTCCTTTTCACATGAACGCATCATGCTCAATGCCTGTACCTGCAGAGTGAGACAGCTGACGGCACAACGTCTAATGGACATTTCTTTTAGTGTGCGTCCATAAATATGTGAGTCTGTTGTGTTCTGTTAGAGTTTATATGTCGCTATGAGAGCTAGCTGCCGATTGTCACAGGCTTCAATAATTTATGAATGTTAAGTTATTGTATCATGCTGGTTAATGATGCTGTACAATCCCCTTTGCTTTAAAAAGTAAAAGTAAAGATTTTTAAAACTACTTTAAAAAGTACAAGTACACAAAAAAACTACTCAATTACAGTAATGCAAGTAAATGTAATTCGTTACTTTCCACCTCTGGGGCCAACCCAGGTGGGGTTTTTTGTTTGTTTTTAGTCCTGAAAAATAAAACCTATTTTTGGAGAATCATTGCAGTAGTTTAGAGTATGGAAGCTCAGTTGCTTATGAGTGTTTATACTTTTAACTCCCACTGCTACTGTTGATGGCAGATTTACTCAGCTGCAGTTTAACTACAAACATAGCATTAATTCTGTGAATCAGCAAACCAGTACAAAGTAATCTTGGCTGCTGTCTTGTTAAAATGCTCTGTGCATGCTGATGTCTGTACATTTACACTTGGCCAAGGATGGTTTTGTGGAAGCAGAAGCACCACTCTGTAATTTTGTTAGAGAAAATATGGGATTGTGAATGTTTGCTGTTCACAGAAGCCAAACAGAGTGGGAATTTTAGTTAACTCTTAGAAATACTAACTGACTGCTTTACAAAGTAAGAACGTTGTTAGGACTTCAACAGCAAGCAACTACAATATTTCATCTAAGAAATATTCTTGCACTTCTTGTTGGGATGATGTTGTTGGTTTTAGCTTTTTATGTTCAGACTGAAAATGCCAGTGACTTTTAAAATATCAAATTTCTCCAAGGCTGTGCAGAAAAAATGTCTCTGAAACCATCGACACGTTGATGCCTGTCAGTGTGTCTTTGTGTGTGTTTGCATAGTGTCTATACTTAAACATATGTATCATATAAGCACAATTTTCAATTTCTTTTCTGTTTCACTGTGTATAAATGACAATGAAACAAATGACAGCAAACATCTGGAGTCGTCTATAGTGTGACATTATCTAGAAGTTGTCAAGTAAGACGTGCAATTTCAGAGGACTTAAACTTTCATCTGCAACTGAGCGTTCACCAAACATAACTGAGTTCAAACAGCATGTTAGTCCCAAACATGTCAGTAAACAATAACATCACTCTTTTATGATACAATGAGGAATTAAGTATTAAATTAATGTTTAAAATACACTTTTTAGTACCTAAATCTACATTTTTTGTTTTCCCTTGAGCAGTAATTATTAATCATTAGTTATTAAGTTTCTATCAAACCAAGATTCACAATTTATATAAATTAAAGCTGTTGTAATGAATATTTGTTTGTTATAAAGGGATCAATTGACTGTGTAATGTGAAAGTGGTTGCTCAGTGTGATAAACCCACAAACCCAGAAAAACTGACTCTGCGGTTCTCTATGGAGCATTCAGCTCATTATTTTGGTTTTCGGGCGCACAACTTAACTGTGTTGATTGACTCTCCCGGCTCTCATAGCATTGTTTCCAGCAGCAGTTAGCAAAAAGCCGGTAAACATAGTTGAGCATTTCACGGCTAGAGAGACAGATTTTGCAGAGTCCAAAACATTGGATGTCTTTACTTGGATTCTTCAGGTGGACACAAACACGATTGTAAATACATTTATTCCTTCATAAGATGATAATACTATATGTCAAATTTATTTCTGTTTGTTTACAGCTTCTTATGGCGTCCCAATCGTCCAAAACATTCATTAATGCAGATTTGCTCACACCAGGAAACATTAATAACGTCAGATAGTGTACAAAAAAGACCTGTCAATCAATTTTAAAGCAGTAGATTACAATTAAGCATTTTGAGTTTTGGTCACACAGTTTTATTTAATTTGCATAAACAAAAGTATGACCCACACTGCCATTTCTAATCTACATATTCTATTAAAAGAAAAAGAATATAAGTGAGAAATGAGAACACATTTTAATGTAAAATCACTGAACAATGTATTAGTAAAACTGTAGTGAAATTAGAAGAGAGATCCCCTGTTGTTCTGTCCCTCGACTGTAGGATGACTTGGCCCTCCTGAGGACTCAACTAGCTGGATGACACACTTCCCCGTCGGCCCCTCCCTGTGGAGTTGAGGCCATCAATGTTGCAGTGTGTGAAGAATAATCACAGAAGCAGAATGGGAAGGAGCAGAGTTAAATTTAGCCTCCAGACGGGGACATTAGCAGTGAAAAACAAGACATCCTCACACCAGACGATAAAGATGTAGTCATGTCGTTACACACTCTGCAATGCAGCTCAGGCTTCACCTGCAAAATGTACAATTCTCTGTCCAGTTACTTTAGTGGTAACACTTGTTTGTTTTTTTGTTGGGGCGGGGGTTAACAGGTAGGCAGGACAGAGAGCGTACAGCAGTCTCATGTCCAAACATGAATAATGAACGTCAATCACAGCTTAGGCAGCTCACTGTGTTCTAACATCATTAAACAGCACTCTGACATAACGCCTTTCCCCTGCGCCCACCACCACATTTATTCCACTTTTATGTCTGTGTGTGTTTGAGTGCGCTCCCAGTGAAGACAGGGACGCCGTTACAGTCAGAAAATTCAGATTCATGTCTTTATCAGGCTCTAGCGCCGTCCTCCTTATCAGCCAGGTATGCAACTCTCTCTGACCATTTCTATCTGTGTTTCTCTGTCTCTCATGGTCTTTTTTTTTCCTCCCCACCTTCTCTCCCCTTCCCCTCCTCCTCTGCTGTGTTTCCCCTCTTTTTCTTCTATCCATGGTGAGTATAGATATCTAGGTCTCACTCCAATCCTTCATAGCATTTTATTATGTTCTAATCTCATCTTCCCCTTGAGATAGCGTCGCTTTATCTCGTCGTATAAATCGTTTATACCTCTCTCGTTGCACCAACCATGCATCAGTCATGCTCACTCTCCGTCCTCGTAAACATCCTTCTCTTTTCAGTATATCTTGTCAAAGATATTCACCCCACACTTCTCTCTCTCTCTCTATCTCTATTTTTCTCTCTCCCTATCTATCTCTTGTCTTCCTCACCCTCTTTTTCCGTCTCTCTCAGTGCTGCTCTGGTACTGCTGCAGTGTTGCCTTGCAGAGCTTGTGAGTGCTAGAAATCAGATCTAGTTATCTAACATAGACACTCACAAAAAAAACAGGAGATGTTCGCTTGCTGTTTCTCTGGGGTTTGAAGTGGTATTGTTGGTATTTTGGGATATATATATGAATTCTGACGTGCTGCTGGAGCAAAGGTGGTGGTTGTTTTTCATGTCTGTGCACTTTTTTGAGCCTGAATTTCCTTTTGTTGTACTGCTGCTAATTGGTCCTCTGGAGGATCTGTTTGTATATGTTGGCAAGATGGATGACCACGACTAAGTCACTGCACTCTGGAGTGAAGTGGAAACCCAAAGTGAAAACTGTATTAAACGTCGTTTCTCAATGTATTGCTTTATTTGCAAGAATGAGCCTCATTGTCTCAGTGCATATAAATGTAATTATGATTTTCTTGCGTGTCTCGTCCATCACTTCTTTTATTTCTTGTTTTGTCTGCTGTCTCACCTTTCTGTTGCCTAACTTGGTTTTGTTTGCTGCAGCAAGTTTTTTTTTTTTTCTACTGACAGATTCAGGACTGAGCTCCTTCAGAGAAGCCAAATAGATACCAAATATAGGAGGGCTGAAACACACACATAGAGACACACAGAGTGCCCAAACTGTATCTAGAACACCACTTCATATTCGTTTCCTTTTCATCTTTTTCTCTTTGAAAATCAGCATCATGGTTACTGTCTAGATATCCCATGGCCATATGATTATTTTAACATACAATTTATGATAGACGTTTAAGAAAATAACCACAGGAGTCTTCTGAATAAAAGCCAGCAGCAGCACCTATAGGGCAGTTATCACCATTTTACTTTGTGTTTGCTTTATCTGTCGCCTTCAGCATAATGTGCGAGCCATCCCCGCAATGTGTCCTTAAACCGCTTACAATGAAAAATTATAGCCAGCATATATTTTGCTAATGGGGAGATGTCCTTGGAGAATAAACAGGGGAATAAAGGATGTATATGTGCTGCACTGTGGGGGATGATGGAATGGATTGGGGCCAAGCAGGAGAGAAGAGGAAGCAGTTGCCTCCTTTGTGCTATATTTGGTCTGCCAGAGGATGGCTGGTGTGGGAGAGCAACGCATTGTGTTGTAGATACACGCAGGCTCATACATGAATGTGTGCATGAATACAGACACGTATTTGAATGCACACCTGCAAACAAACAGGATCAGAGAGCAGATGAAAGTAAAAACGGAAACAGCAGATCTCTAGCCTCATAGGAATACGATGCAGTAACCTTAGCGTGACTAGACAATCTTCATGTAAGTACTTAAATAATCATATAATTCCTATATGACACAATAATATCCCTAACATGTCCACCTCCAACCATCTCCTGGCAGGGGTCGGCTGATTCGTACACCAGTAGACCGTCGGATTCAGACCTGTCAGCAGAGGAGGACCGCGAGGCGTATCGGCGTGAAGCCGAACGCCAGGCACAGCTGCAGCTCGACAGAGCTAAGGTAGGTCATACAGTGATTTACACTGATGCAGTGGTGTTTTTCAAGTTTAAAAATGTGTAGGTGAATGGATGAGGCAGGCGATGTTCAGTATTTTTGTTATTGTCAACAAACCTCACGAAATCTCAAAACTTTCCAACTTCACTGTGCTGTCCATAACTCTGAGGCCCTATGGTTCATTTATGTTTTTAAATGTCTCACTGATTTCCTAAAACAGCTGGATACTGTTGTTTCTAGGAAGGTGTTGGGGACTACTTAAGTCAAGGAGTTAGTGCACTTGTGAGTATTTACGGTATTCAGATGGTATTTGTCTGTTCGACTCAACATTAACTGCAATCTCCGTGTTCATCAATGTGGCTCATCAATCAGTTTTTAATATATTTTGAACAACAATGGAGTTTCAAGGCACAGAGGAGTAAGAGATATGAGGGTTTTAGGTCTTTTCATGGGATTTGTTGACAACAAATATTGAATATCACAAGACTTATCCTTTATGTCTTGAGCCACATGTCGAGCTCTTCTGCTTTGGAGGCTTTCTCATATGTCTCATCTACTCTCATCCTACTATCTGTAAAGAACAATGAAGCACAGTTGAAAGAGTCAATCCAAAGGCATAAGTTAGTCAAACAAAACATTTAAATCTATTGTACATCTGCAGTCAAACTTCTGTTTTTCATTCAGAGCTGCAACAATTAGTTGACTAGTCAATTTACAGAAAATGAATCGTCAACTATTCTGATAATCAATTAATAATTCAAGTCATTTTCAAACAAAAATGCCAAACATTTGCTAGCTTCAGTTGCTCATTTGATGATTTAATGCTTTTTTGTCATACATGATATTGAGTTTGGTCATTAGTGGCAGCCCTAGACACAATCTTAGAGCTTTCTACTGGAGTTTCCATCATTGATGAGGGTTTTTCTTGTACTTATTTATTGTCACTACAGTCCAAACCTGTAGCGTTTGCAGTAAAGACGAATGTGAGTTACTGTGGAGCTCTCGATGAGGACTGTCCGGTCCAAGGAGCTGCAGTCAACTTTGATGCCAAAGACTTTCTGCACATCAAAGAAGTGAGTGATTATTCATTAACTAATGATGAAGAACTCCTCCCTTACTTTAAAATAACAAAGACACACAGTATGTGACACGGGACTGTTGTCATTCTGAATTTAACAGAAGTACAATAATGACTGGTGGATCGGACGGCTAGTAAAAGAGGGTGCGGACATCACCTTCATCCCCAGCCCTCTACGACTGGAGGCGATGAGACTCAAACAGGAGCAGAAACAGAAGTTTGTGAAAACCAGGATACATTTACTCTTCAGAGGATGTGTTTCCACAGTTCAAGTTTGATAATTTAGTTTTCTGTTGTTGCAGGAAAACAGGGGGTAACTCCTCTAGTCTGGGCGACATGGTGACTGGGAGCTGGAGGACCACACCGCCATCTGCAGGTGAATGTAAGTACTACAAACCTGTCCAGTGTGCTCCAAAAGAAACTCTCTTTGCCTTCTGCTGTCTTCTTTCTTTTTTCCTTTATTGATTCCTACATTATTTTCTTGTTTTCACAAGCTAAACAGAAGCAAAAACAGGTAGGTTTGCATGAAATAATATCTCATAATGCACAGTTTTTGACTTTTACCTTTAAGGGACAAAGTACTGTGTTTCATTGCTTTTCCAGACAAATCTACCCTTCCCCCATCGTTTCTCACCCCTTCTTTCTCCGTTCTCCATCCCTCTCCCCTCATCCTCCCATATTTCTGTCAGGAACACGTACCCCCCTACGATGTGGTGCCCTCTATGAGGCCGGTGGTCCTCGTGGGACCATCGCTGAAGGGCTATGAGGTCAGCCTCTCCCCGTTTCACCTCCAGCAGAGAATAACTGCTTCGCTCTGCACTATTTGTTCTGTTGAAACTGTTCCTGCACTGCTGCATTAGTCGTTAGCTGACCATCTGAATTGAACATTTGATCGTGTGTATTTATACGCTGTTTTGAAGGTTTGTGTCTGTTTAAACAAATCTGTTCGTTTCCTCTTATCCTCCCATTTAGGTGACGGATATGATGCAGAAAGCTCTTTTTGACTTCTTGAAACATAGATTTGAGGGAAGGTCAGTAAAACCAAGAGATACTAGAATAAATCCTGTACGTGTAGAATGTCGGGTCCTCAATACATCTGATCAAAATGTTTTGTCACTGTCATTTGTGGCTTCGATTGCAGAATCTCAATCACCCGTGTAACTGCCGACCTGTCCTTAGCCAAAAGATCTGTCCTCAACAAAAGACCCATCATGGAAAGATCCAACACTCGTTCCAGTCTAGGTAACTGCGAATGATAGCATGAAAAATCCACAGGTCTTTGATATAAAGAAGCAGTGAATTTTCTGATATCTCTCATGTGTGCTGTCTGTGCAGCGGAAGTTCAGAGTGAGATCGAGAGGATATTTGAGCTTGCCAAAACCCTGCAGCTTGTGGTTCTGGACGCAGACACCATCAACCATCCTGCACAGCTAGCCAAAACCTCCCTTGCACCCATCATTGTCTACGTGAAAGTTTCTTCGCCAAAGGTAGGTTACCTCACTCATGAGCGATTTGCTTGGATGTAGGCTTCCTCATCTTCCCTGACCTTTAACGTCTCATCTTTACCTTCCTCTCAGGTGCTCCAGAGGCTGGTCAAATCCAGGGGGAAGTCTCAGAGCAAGCACCTGAATGTGCAGATGATGGCTGCAGACAAACTCTCTCAGTGCCCCCCTGTGAGTGGAGGGAGTGTTTCATACATTTCCACTGCTATAATGCTTGGTCCTTCCAAATCAACCAGTACAATATGTGCACTGGTTAATACATAATATGTGATCAAGTCATATTAACAAAGTGAAAAAGAGGAAGAAAAATCCTTGATCATTAATTTAAATGATCTGAGTTTGCAGTAACTACCATTATAGTTTTCTAATCATATATACAAGGTGTTTGCACCTAATTGGTGGTTAACACTGCTGGTAAACCTGTAAGAGTCCAGCTTGAATTGACAATTCCAACCAAAAGCATCAAAGTTTCTTGTAAAAATAATGTAAAATATTGTTTTTTTCACCTGTAGGATATGTTTGATGTCATTTTGGATGAGAACCAGCTTGAAGATGCTTGTGAGCATTTGTCTGAATACCTTGACGTTTACTGGCGTGCCACTCATCTCCCAGGCACCACCCCTCTTAATCCCTTACTGGAGCAAAGTCTGATGACTCCGCCTTCTGCCATCTCTAGCCTACAGGTGAGTTTGTTGCCCTCGTTTGTTTAAAATGAGGAGAGCTTGAACATTGTTTTAATACTTTTTTAAGATTCTTCAGTAGGAATCTTGTATGTGTTCACTGTCTTTACCAGCTCTTCCCATCTCAGATTCTCACTCTTGTGTTTTTTAGTTAATTGTCTCCAGTTGTCTTGTGTGTCCTTTCACTCATCCATGCTTAACATTTTTGCAGTTTTCTGAAACACAGGAATTAATTGAATGATCGCTTACAAAATGGGGTGAGTAGTAGGGTTTATATATACTATATATATATTAATATTTGCACTCTCAACCCCAACAATCCCTTTTTACACTCCTGACACCTGAACGCAACATACAGGTTGAGACAGTGAATGAACAGCATTTTATTCATTCAGATCTCGCCACAGAAAAGATGACATGTTGTTTTTATTGGGGTTTTTTTTGTTGTTGTTTTTAATTGCATCCTTCCTCCTTTTCCTTAGTTGATGGTCTCAGGTGAATCAACATTGCTCTACAAGCTCTCTGGGAGAAAATTCACAAAGCAGGGCTTCAATTTCATACTATTATTGAAAATGTGCCTGAAATGACTAAACATTTGCATGAAACGTCAGCTTAGAAAAAAAAATCTCAACCACTGTTTTTTTTAAATCGCCGATTATCCTTTTCCAGGCATTGCTTTGTGAATGGAGCCCCCAACTCACATAACGCTATCTTGAATGACGATGCTAATTAACGGCACATGACCGATGCTTTAAACAGTGTATTTACTGGAACCAAATACACAACAATATACTGAGACCATAACATTAGTACAACAACATTTTACATCCAAGAGTAACCCCCTGACCATCCATTCAACTGTTTCACTGGCATTTCTTTTCAGTGTCTGTATTAATCTGTTCACACACAGACAAAACACTGTAAACACTTTGAAGAAGGCTTTACCGACATTGCAAACACTGCTACATGCCAGCTATTAACTGTAACTTAGCAGCAGATTATGGCAGGTTATGCTTAGTATTTACTGTCATGATTTCCCACATATAAACTTTTACTGTGTCTTTGAGCAGTGCACTTGCAGTTTGTGGCTTTGAACACTAGAAACAGAGACCGCCCTCATTAATATCAAATAGCATTTCAGCAACAGAGGTTAGAAAAAATAATCAGCAACAATTTTGATCATCAATTAACAGTTTAAGTCTTTTTAAAGGAAAAATGCCAAACATTTGTTGTTTTCAGCACCTCTCTGTGAGAATTTGAGAGAAATGAAAACCTTCAGTGTTAGAGCTCTTGACTGACAAAATCAGCAATTTAAAAATATCTGTGTACTGAGCTCTGGGAAATTTGTATCAGCCATTTTTCACTAACTTCCATGATACAGACAAAAAATGATTTGACTAATTGAAAAAATAATTGATGGATTAATCGATAATGAAAATATGATTCAGTGAATTTACAATCCTTTTCATTATCAATTAATCTGACCAACATTTTCTCGAAGAATCAAATATACAAAGTAGTGAAAAAAGGATCATTTCTATTTTCAAATTGCTTGCTTTGTCTGAACAATTGTCCAACCCCCAAAGATAATCTATTTATAATTATATCAAACAGGGAAAAGCAGAAAATCCTCACATGGAGAAGCTATAAGCAACAAATGTTAAGTGTAAGATTTTTGCTTCCATATAATTGGAAGGTGGTATGTTATCGCAGTGTTTGTAATCATAACAGCTATGTTAGAGTTAAAGTCCTTCTTCATATGGTGTTCGCATTATTTTGTCCACCCTCTGTGTGTGTCTGCTGTGGCAGAAAAACTGTCACACCTCTTACCAGAAGCTACGTAGAGATGTTGTCCTGGTTTTGGAGGTAGAGCTGTCCTCTAATTCATTCTTTCTTCTTTTTTTTCTCTTCATCACCACTTCAATCATTCAGAACCAGAACAAGAACCAGCCGCAGCCTCGTGAAGCGGTGGGCTTGGAGGGCGACGAGGAGGAGGTGGGCGAGGAGGCTCACTCACCCTTGGAGCAGGACAGTCTGATGCTGTCTGACGAGGCCAGCGACTCCCTGTCTCGTGGCCGGAGGGGGAGCCCGTGCCACAGGGGGGGCGAGGAGGAGGAAGATGAAGAAGAGGAGGAGGAAGAAGAAGAAGAGGAAGAAGAGGAGGAGGATGAGTATGCCTCTCCTTGCCATGCTCGCACATACAGGGACATGTACCCCCCTCACCGTGGGCACACAGGCAGTGCCCACAGTGCCAACGGGCACGAGTCGCAGGACAGGCTGCTCCAACGTGAAGCCCAGCAAGGTCACAACCAGAGGAACAACCGCCAGCGCAGCCGCCCCTGGCCCCGAGACACCTACTGAGGAACAAGAGCCCCCACCGGCCTCTAGATCAGCACCAAGACCCCACCATTCCTCCCCAAGCCCCCCCAACTGTCTCCACACACACACGCAATTTAAAGATGAAACAGCTTTCCCAAAATCAGCTCCAAACAGATTTTAGCGTTTAGTATTTACAATCACTCTCTTCCAGACTCCCAGTTTCACTTTATCTAAACCGAGGGGATGTAACGACTTCTCCAGGGTCAGATCATTCAGATTGTCAACAGGGCTACTCAACTCTGCAATGGAAAGGTTTCTGGCTACCAGCTGTACGCAAACTTTAGCTGCTTTGCCGAAGGTTTCTCTATTGTAGGATGTCTCATATACTGGCCTTAAAATTCCTAAGACTTTTAACTATCTTTACTATTGCATGTATGAATATAATTATTTTGAGACTATTTGCACATTAATGTCAGAACAGGAACTGAATGATCTTTATGGATAAACTAATGTAGGAATGTCTACTGTTGAATCCATTTATGGGAAATAGTAATGCATTTGATTACAATGTATATACCGAATGGGCACCTGGTTTTGTTTCATTGCTACTTTATTTATTTGTTTGATCGATTTTGTGTTCATACAGACTCGTTTGTTGTTTCGGAGAAATGTTTCCACCCATGTGTTCGGTCAGTTTACACTCTGAAGACGGCGAATGGCATTAGGGAGACACACATCAGTTTAACAGCCTCTAAATGGTCACAATGTGAGTGTAAGCGGTTTGTATGGCATTAGATTTTTTTCATAATTATTAAACAAAATCCCCCAAGAATCAAACTAAAAGAAGAAATAAATTGAAAGTGAATAAAAAAGAATTTCAAAACCAAAAAATGACCTTAAAGGCAAAACTTAAAACAAAACTAAAGTGCTACGATTGGCTATAATATTCTACATTTTTATTTTCTTTCACTTATTCTTTTGCTGCCCTTTTTTTTTTTGTTTCGTACCACTTGTTGCATCATTGACTTGTCCCTCCAAAAAGTATTTGGCCAGTGTGGATGTTGCAAATCTGTAATACCTGCAGACCTGTAATACCCACCTGCTAGAGCTACATCAATTAGTCAATTAATTGGGGATTTTGTCATAAATTATTATAAAACAAATCTAATTCCATAGTTTGAAGCTGCAGTACAGTGTCAGTGTCACTTACAGTTCGTTCTGGGCATCACGTGTCTTTGCTGTTGCACAATCACTCTCAACACCTCTAAGAATCTTAATAAAACAGGCACAAAGAATGTAGACATAACTAAGAAAGGGAACTTTTAAAGGACGAATTATATTTGCCAAACTGTTTTGTTTACATCAACTCATTCACATATATCAAGCACATGCTGCGCCGCTGCAGCTCCTCTTCAAATCCAGGCTTCAGAGAATGTAAGCTTGCATGCCTTTGCACCTCCAGCACCACCCGGTGTCTCCCAACCCAACCGATTGCCCTGTAATTCGATTGTAGCACGTTATTGATTGTAGCATCCACAGTTTCTACACTAATCTTACCCCCTTGTATGTCAAACATTCAGTTCAGTTTGTGTACTGCAGTTTAACAGTTGAGCACTGATTAGGTTTTTTTTTGTTTGTTGTTAAAAAAGGCAGATCCTCAGGTGTCCCTGTGAGGGCAAGTCCTAAGCCCCGTTTCCACCAAAAGTTTCAGGTACTTTGGACCTAGAAGAACTCATCTCAGGGACTGAACTTGGAAATTTAAAGTCCCTGCTGTGCAGTCCCGTTAGCTTTTCCACCGCATCTGAGGAACCAGGTAGATCATGCAAATTAGACCCATGAATTTGGGAAAAGATGGCACCAGTTTTGTCCTGTTCTTTGTATTCACTGCTGAGATGGACGTAATGAATGAATGAAAAGGAGAAAGTGTGTCTCCTGAGAGTTATTTATTTGGGCTTAAGAACGTAACCACAGTGAAACAATTAGAAAATATTTTATTTCTCTCGTTCACCAGCTTTGTTCTCCCTACTGCAGCTCCCTCTCCTAACTCAACTACAACAGAACTCTCTCGTGCGCACTCTCTCGCTCTCTCTTTCTCTCTCTCACTCTTTTTAAAAAAATAGTTGGGATGCCAAAACAATGCCTTACTCTACTTCTAATGTTAAACAGAGAAATGTCCTCCCCTTGTCCCCAATCCAAGAGTACTTACTTGTTTTATGAATGAAGCGGCACCCAGGTTGAAGCAGTCGCACTATGTATGTTTGACCAATCAGTGGTGGTCTTCCCTGCAAACCTTGCCCCAAAAGTTTCTGTACTTTTGGAAAGTAAAACTTTTGGGGGGTAAAACAATCTCCCTGGAACTTAATTTAGACCCTGGTTCCTCTGGTGGAAACACAGTTCAAGGAGCTGAGTTCCTCAATAGTTTCTTAGTACCTGTGTAAAGTTCCTGTGTTGGAAACACGGTTCTACAAACACATCATGCTCAACTGCTCACTCCCATGTAATGAATGTGTTGTGCTCCTGAAGGACTTGCAGCTGTAGCACCTCATGACACTATGATGTCAATCTGCGCCATTATCAGTCCATGAGCCGATGACGAGTTGCTGACAAGCAGCAACCTGCTTTTCATTTCATACAAGGGTCGATACACAGCCGGCTTTAGAAAATACTGGTTTACTGCTTCCATGTCTCACAGGTATCTCTATCTAGTGTTCTGTATATTTTGAAGAGAAAAAAAAAAAATCAGCATGATTGAAAAAAAGAAAAGAAAAAAAATCTATGCAAGTGTTGCATGAAATCTGATTGTTTCTTTTCACGGTTAAGTATTTTAGTAATGCATTGATTCTTCTCCTCGTTGTCTTGTAGTGATAGTCTTGTCTTTGGGGCTATTCACTCTGTGAAATGCAGCAGTTCACCCCCACCACTAACAACACTATTACTAAAAATCAGAGCGCATCACTTTATTTTTCCACAAACCCTAATATTGGGGACACTTTATCCCACAATATTAGATGTACGCACTTTTAAAGTCACTCACAAAAAATTGTCCCAGATCAGGCTTATGATTTTTTAATTTGTGATTAAAGGAACGAGTGATTTATCAAAGCCCTGCATGTTTTAGTTCACCAATTAGCTATTTCCATTATATTTTGGCAGTTTTTTCAAAGAGGACCAATTTAGCAACTGATAAGCAGTTGAGGTTTTCTCAATTTATGAAGCACAATTTTTACAAGGGTTATAATTTAGTTTCCTCTGTCTTATTCTGTATGCAATACTAAGCCTAACATTGAAAAAAGTTTAAACGCCTTAGACCATCTGGACTTCCTCTTTTTTGTGTGAGCAGAGAAATTTAAAAAAAAAAAAAAAAAAAAAGAAAAGAAAAGAAAAATTGCACTACTTTTTTTGGGGGATGGTTGCTTTGTAATGCAATAACTGCACTAATATAACCATGTATCCACCAGACGACCACAGCGTGCTAGCGTGACCCAAACACGCCTCTTCCCTCTATTTATCAGAAGAGACAGCAAATGTGTAAAAAGTGAGACATTTCCTGCCTGATGCTGTAAAGAATGCTTTCTATTTGAAAATAGATTTACAATGCTATGTGAAATAAACAAAATAAACATGACATTTTATGTACTTTTAATAGTGTGGGTCTATTTTGTGTTTCATTAGAACACAATCATTAATACATTTAATATTGTTATATAAGTATTTCCATATTTAATTTTATATATATATATATACTCAAAATGATACATTAAATTATCAGTGTTGGGGAAGCTACTTTGCAAGCGTAGCTTGTAAAACTACATGTAGTTCAGCCTGGCAGTAGTTTGAACAAACTAAAGCTAAAAAAAAGTAGCTTTAGCAACTACTAATACTCATTATACTCATTTAACTCAGCGTTAAATAAATCAACAACATGTATATGAAACAAAATATAATAGCCTACAAAAAATTCACATGCCAGCAGAAATATGCCTCTCAAATCGGTTTTATTTTTTTAAAGAAAAAATGCTGACTTTTTTTGTAAACATACTGTAGGTTCACCATAGACATGTTGGGTAATATAAAGAGAAAATGAAAATCCTACCCCAATGCACTTGTAAATCAGAATTGTAAATCAGTCAACAAAAAATGTAATAAAAAATACAAAGACGTAGACATATTCTAGATCGGTGTGTCTTGAACAACAATGTTGGCATGTCATGACATGATTATGCCTTTTTTCAAAGAAAGTTCTGAAACACAATAATGGTAACATACTATTTATATTATTTATTATATAGGTCTTTTTTTTTAAATAAAAAATATTTCATGTTATTGGCCAAAATTGTAGTTTGTAAATTGAGTAGTTAAACTACAAAAAATTACCCAAAAAGTAGTTGAAATACACAGCACAAAATATGAATGTAGTTTAACTGCACGCTACTCCCGGGGGGAAAAAATCTATTTCCGGGAGTCGGAAGGAGAGAAGGAGAGAAGGAGAGAGAGAGAGACGGTGGAGCAGTGGAGACCGGTAGTCAGAGCAACACAGCTCTCATCACGCCATAGATCTCCTTCTCAACTGGACACACACACCACTGAACAAAACGAGAACCGCGGTCAGCTGATCCGGGCTCATTCATACCTCCAGACAAAAAGCATAAAACTCAAAAAACCTACTCGGACCGCAGCTCACACACACTGATGACTTGTAAGTAGGAGGACGTTTTAGTTTTTTGTTTTACTTAATTGACGGATTTTTGACGGACAAATGAACTGCTTTATTTTTATTTTTTGAAGAACTGAATTGAAAAGTGAACTGATTTATTTTTTTCTTTAGATGAATTGCTGATTTCTGAGGTCTGAGCTGAACTGCCTATTCTTTTTGTTTTGTTTTATTTTTTATAGAAAGAATGACATTTTGTTGTGTTTTTTTCCTGTTTTCAATACAAACTTTTCTGTCTCTATATGTCAATGTGGTCTATTTCATTTCAAAGGGTGTAGCTATAAAAAATTTAAAAAAAAGGGTTCGTCCTTGTGTGGGGTTTGTAATACAGAGACGCTGATTTAAAATACAAGCAAATCTTACATGCCAAGAGAGAGACCTGGCTGGCACCTAAGTCAAACTAAAAAAAGAGAAAAAACAAGCTCAAACCATCACAGCATTCATACACAAATGTTTATACTAAAAGGAAACCTACTAAAGATTAGGGCTGCCTCTAAGGATTATTTTTGAGCATTGATTTATTTGCCAACTATTTTCTCAATTTAGTCAGTGTGGCATTTACAATTCCTCCAAAGCCATGATGATGTACTGTGTTCTTTAATGTAATTTATTTATACAATTTAGGGTATATGTTTGATAAAAATCTGCACATTTTCACATTTGAAAAGCTGTAAGAGAATTTGTAGAAACATGACAAATTAAAAACTGATTATCAAAATAGTTTGAGATAGGCACTCACAATTAAGAGGGGCATGTAAAATACGTTAAATTTGATTTAAAAAGCCTTTATTGTTTACATGACATGTTCATAAAACAACTCAAAAACACGTCAGGTAAATGACATGAAAAACAATGTGTACATGAGTGATCTTCCTGATTGACACTCATTATCTTCCACCTGTTGCCCCACATAGCCAATCAGGACACAGCTCTGAATGAACGCACATAAAAGGTAACACTCGGGTATTTTCTATTGATCTGAATCCTGATTAAGACAAGATCAAAATCCTTAAAAAAGAGACTTTAATGAATAAGTCAAGTAACCAGTTATTTTTAATTATGCCTGCCTTTTTAACATTATGCCTGCCTGACATTTGTTTTTTATTTACATGTTTGAAGATTTCAACCCTTTTTCTACATCTCAAGATTTAGTCATTGAACACACTTCTGTGGTCAAGCAGATGTCAGCCTTTCACATTAATTATTTAGGCAGTTACGAGACAAATGTCACACATTTTCTGTATTCACTTCATACAAATGTTTATATTTAAAAAGGGTGCATTGTAATTTAGTCAGTGAACAAAAAAAAAATCCATAACTGCTGGAATTGGTCTCTTGTAAAATAACAAAGAAAGATGTATAACACAGCATTTACTTCTACTCATCTGCACTCAACCCCTAGCTGGTATTTATCACATTTGATAACAGAAAATAAGCTTTTTTACACATCAGCTGCATCATCAGTGATCCTGGACCTGCACTCTTGTTTAAAGAAACATTACAAGCATCATAACATTTATTACACAGTTATGAACTGTGTAAATATAGTCAAATTCACACACATCTATGAGTCCATATTTGAGCCTCACAATGCCAAAAACCAGTTACTGTGATCAATTTTCCACCAGTTAATGTGTTTAAATCAGGCGAAAAAAGGACATGACTACCCACAGAATGGACTAAAACACAGAAACTGACAGAAAGGTAAATCAGAAATACTAAATAATCCTAAATGTGAGACAAATACATATCCTGAGATATGATGGAGGAAGGTGATAAAACAGTCTGAAACTCCTGTGTGTTGTGTGGTCAGTGCATACAGTCCGACAGCCATGATAAATCAGGCAAAGATGGTCTCCTCGCGTCTCTTCTTGGTCAAGATGGTTCCAGGTTTGTGCTGAGCGTCCGGGTGGTTGGCCAGTTCCGGAGGGCACTGGGAGACCGGGCTCTCCAGGATGGCCTGCTTTAGGTCGTAAAACACTGCAGAGTCCTCTTTAGTGAGGAAGGTCATGGCCATACCACTCTTACCAGCACGACCAGTACGGCCGATACGATGAATGTAGTCTGCAAGTGGAGAGAGAAGAGTGCTTTGTTACCAGAGTGAAACAATAAGAAAAACTATACTTCATAAAGAATAAAACTTAAATAGACAAGAAAAAACTGTTCGCTTCTTACCTTCGATGTTCTTCGCCATGTCGTAGTTAAGAACCATGGAGACGTCCTGGATATCAATACCTCGACCAGCAACGTCTGTGGCCACCAGGATATCTTTGGCTCCAGCTTTGAGGTTGGAAAGCGCAAACTCTCTCTGTTCCTGTCCTTTGCCACCGTGCAGCGTGCAGGCGTTGTACTGTGAGGAGAGATGAGACGTGAGATTTTGTTCTATTTGATCAGCAACGACGGCTCATTTAATAAAGTCTATTCACAGACTACATACAAAGCCACAAATTGTGATAGTAAAACAAACAACTGGTCGAGTCTACAGTGACATACCCCCATCTTCTCCAGAGACTTGGCCAGCACGTCGCAACCCTTCTTCTGGTTGACGAAGATGATGATGGGAGGCTCGAAACCATGCGACAACACCTCCAGCAGCTTCTTCCTGCACCACACATAAAGAAAACAAAAACCACTCAGTACTTGGAAGACTTTTTCACAGAAGTAAATGTGATGTTTTGGGTTTACAGTGTCCATCTCACCTCTTCTCTCCCTCTCCCATGAGCAGGACCTTCTGTTCGACTCTCTCGTGAGGTTTGCCAGCAGAGCCGATGTAAACCACAGCGGGACGTCTCAAGTAGCTCCTGGCCAGTCGCTCCACAGCTGGAGGCATAGTAGCTGTGAACATGACCGTCTGCAGGATGCAATAAAATACAGCGTGTGAGTTTGGAAACACATACAAACAGAGAGAGAGCACCTTGTACCTGCATAACATTATTATAAATGATGTTTGCAAATGTTGGACAGGTGAACGTACTTGTCTGTATTTATGTTTTCCAGAATCAAAGTTCATCTTCATTTTCTCGGGGTCCTCTGCTTCGTCTGTGTCTGGTTTCTGGTTGGTCACTGGGATGTACTCCAGAATCTTCTGCACATCAGGCTCAAAGCCCATGTCAATCATACGATCGGCCTCGTCCAGGACCACATAGGTACAGCGGCCCAGGACCAAGTAGCGGTTCTCCAGCACGTCAATCAAACGTCCGGGAGTGGCAATCACAATCTATTAGATGAGAAAAGCAAACAGTTAATGTATATTTGTGTTTTGTGAGCACAGTATTGTTTCCTTAAATATATGTGAAAAGGATAAAAGGATAAACCTCCTGTCTGCACTTGTCTAAAGTATCTGAAAGGAACCTTTTCATTAAATTGTAGAAATTCGATAAGTTAAAGAAACAGCTGCTATGAATCACTTTTACAAACCAAAATAAATTAAATACATTTCCTTTTGAACACATTATCTGTTTGCCACTATTTAATATCAAAAAGAATAATGTCATTTTAGGGTAATGAACATCATGAAGATTTACTAATTTGTTACTAACATTATAAATTGAGAGAGTGATTCTTCATTAAATGAGACCGCACCAAAGACACATTTTTTTATAACATTTGGTGCTCACTGAATGCTGAGCCAAAGAACATATCGTCTGTTTCAGTGTTTCCAGTCCTACAAGAAAGTATAAAAGCTGCATGTTTCACCTCGCAGCCCATCCTGAGACGGAAGCCCTGGTCCTCTCTGGAGATTCCTCCAATCACAGCCACCGTACGGATGCCGAGTGGTTTACCAAACTTAATGGTCTCCTCTTCAATCTGTTGTGCCAACTCACGAGTGGGAGCCAGGATCACAGCATATGGACCCTGATCAGAGTCCTCAATCCTGCACGAACAGCCATAGAGAGCAAATGTGATTTTTTTTAAAAAGGAAAGAAAAAACACAAAATAAGTCATACAAAAAATTCCGGGATTAAAAATGTAATGGGATTTTATTAATGCCTTTATATGTGATCACTTGAGCCTTGACTGTGTTACCTGTCTATTTTTGGCAGGGTTGTAATCCAGACCAGCAGTGGAATCAGGAAAGCAGCCGTTTTACCGCTACCAGTCTCAGCCACACCAATGATGTCACGGTTCTGTAAGCCAATAGGAATGGCCTGCCTCTGGATAGGTGTCGGATCCTGAATTTTAAGGAGGTAAAAAATTACTGTTGGCGATTAAATTCATTTAAAACAAAGACAGTTAAGAGATATCACTTTGTGGGTCAATTACAAGATGATTGAAAAAGGTGAAATAAAAGAGTTAACTATTTCAATAATCAGCATTTAACATCAAAGAAACACTAAAAACAAAAAAAGCTGCTGGTGATAAAAACTCAACGACACTCAAAATCTCTCAAAGTATTCCACTTATGAAAACATCAACGAGGTGACTCAGTGAGCTGACCTTGTAGCCACATTTGTCGATGACCTCCAGGATATGTGCTGGCAGCTGGTACTCCTTCCAGTTCCTGATCGGGTTCGGGATCTTTCCTCCCTTGGTGGTGATGCTGTAGTCCTCTCTGAAGATTCTCCAGTCTCTGTCTGTCATCTCCTCCAGCTTCTTCTGAGACCAGTGTCTGTCGTCCCAGCGCTGCTTGGCTTCCTTCTTACGCATCTTCTTTAGCCTCACTCTGAGAGGAGTAAAGATCGGAGATTGGATAGTGGTGGGTTGGAGGTGAGACAGAGAGTGTTGGTAAGTCTTTATTTTTTGGTTTAAGTTTAAAATCTTGAGGTTGCTTTTGAAAAGAGTATTCCTTTTAAAGCATTTGATGTTTTACTCACTCCTCCTGCTCTTTTTCTTCTAGCGTGCGCCTCTTCTCCATTAGGTCACCATAGAAACGTGACTGCTCTCTTTTCTGCTGCTTCAAGTCAATGCCGGCAATGAAGCCTCGTCCATACAGCTGTACGTGATGCTTTTCTTTGTAACTGGGAGACAGACATAGAAACATCATGTTGTTTTACACATGAAGATGTAATGGTTGAAGATAACCTGCCTCAAATCTAGAGAGGTGCATGTTTGAGTGATACAGTGTGTTCATGTTGACTCACATTGGGTTGTAGTCGACTGACGTGTCCTCAGAAGCATCCCACTCAAACACAAACTTCCTGTCATTCAGGTGACGTGTTCTCCGGCGTTTCTTGAGCCCACCCAGGTAACGCTCCTGTAAAAATCAGATATTCATTTTAGTAAATTACACGATTAAAAGACATATGAAGAGGCACCTTCTGTGAATTCATACAAAAAAACATCTTAAGACTTATTGTTTCAATCTCTCACCTTGATGGCCTGCAGCTCTTTGCCTTTATCTTTCTCCTCTCTGAGTTTTTGTCGTCCGTCGTCTTCTTCATTACCGTTGTTCTCCCTCTCCATTCGCTCTCTCCGCTCTCGCCTCTCCCTTTCTTGCGGGTCCTCTGTGACACACATCCTCAGTTAGGATCAACACACTTCTACAGTGTAACAAAATAAAGATTGTCTACAATTGAACCAATCAGAGGCTGATACACACCCAGCATTTTTCGTCCTGTGTCCTGGAACAACCTTCTCTTCTTCCTCTCCTCTTCTATCATCCTCTTCCTCTCCTCCGTCTGCTGCTCACGGCGTTTCAGAGCCTCGGCTTCTCGCTCTGCCTTTGACAAGAACTTGGGCTGAAAAGGAAAAATTTAAAAGAAGTGAGGACAAAATAATCTTGGGTCAACAAAGGAAAGGAAATTGTGTTCCTCAGGGAAATCCTCACCTTTGCCTCTGCTTCCTCTTCTGCCTTCTTCTTGGCGAGAAGCTCTTCCAAAGATAGTGGCTGGGCCTGAACAGAGGCAACACAGGTCAAACAATCAAAGTAACAACCTAAGAAACACGCATCACCATGAAAGATTCAACCAAAGCAGATTCTTACCTTCTCTTTCTTCTTTGTATCATCTTCATCCTCTTCAGTTTTTATGTCCTTATCTCTCTTTAACTTCTCTTTTGACTTGGGTGATAAACTCCTTTAAAAAAAGAGCGACAGACCGCATTTAACACATCAGAAATGTTATTGAATGCTAACATGAACACTATTCACAAGTTCAAAAATAGTAATTAAGATAACGTGAATGTGGCTTAAATGTTGCTTGAGTTTTTTTTAGAGTGTTATGGTCTAACAGTCACAACCTGAATTGCAAACTAAAATTATAGCATACATTTTTTGGTTTTTCTCAAAGAAAGTAAATCAGCATTCAGTGCATTTGTGATCCTTTTCTATCGCACATTGCTGCAGATGTCAGTCTTTACACACCTGGACCTCTTGCGATCTTTATCACGTCGATGGCTGTCTCTGTCCTTGCGGCCCCTGTCTCTGTCCTTGTCTCTGTCACGTTCCTTGTCTCTATCCTTGTCTTTCATGCGACGATCTCTGTAGCAACAATAAAAAAAGTAAAATAAAAAGTTTTTATTTCAGCATCAGACAGGCTGAAGTCTGGCTATGCAAAAAAAAAAAACAGGGATTATCAGAAAAGATTCAGAGAGCAATAACAGTCTGCCAGTTTTGTTACCTATCTGGAGATTTAGAGCGATTTCGTTCACGAGATCGATGGCGTTTCCGTGTAGGCGAGCTTTTACGATCTCGTTCTCGTGTCCTCTCCCTGTCTTTGGTCCCTGAGGATTCACCATCCTTCTTGTCTGCTGAGTCGGCTGCCATCTGCAAACACAGTGAGTAAGAGTCGGAGGCTGAATTTATTGTTAATACATGTTTATAATCAGTTATTTTACTTTCACTTGGATAGATACATTTTAGACAAGCTATTATTTTTCAGTGGGTTTGCATTAATAAACAACCTGGCACTGTAATAAACTTTTAGATGCATTTTTGCACAAAGGATTTTGGCCCGAATCCCTTTTAATTAAAGGCACATTTAAAGGGGATCTTTTAACAGCCAGAATAAACTTGGATAGGTACGTTTTAGATATGTATTGTGCACTTATTTTTCAGAGTGCTTGCATTAGTAACAGCCCATAAAGAGCACATATAAAGGGGATATTTTAAAGATCAGGGGGAAACACACTTGACAGAATTGTTAACCTATCCTTTAATGGTACAAGAAAGCAAAGCTTGAATAACATCCACTTTTAGTTTTCTGCCAAAAAACAATGAAGAATTAATGCATGACTAAATCATTTTCAGAAGTTAGCTGCATATGAGGTGGGCTAGCAATTCTTTATATATTTGCACCAAAGTTAGTATATAATAACATAGTATATATGTTATTATATATGTTAACCATAGTATTTATTGTATTATATATTTTCCCTTTAAATTTGCGCAATAACAATATCAAACTCAGGTATATTATCACTCAACACCAATATTACTCTTGTACATAATGTTACTATTATTTTACTATAGTTTTTATTGCTTTTGTATTAATTTATTTATTGTTTTTTATTGACGCTCTTTCTATTTTTACTGTCCACTTTGCTGCTGCAGTAATGTACCTTTCCCCATCGTGGGACCAAAAAAGGAATATCTTATCTTATCTTGTCAATATCCCAATTTGTCAAATTATCCGTAATTAATAAACTAAAAGTAAGAAAGTTAAATCAGCTTCTGCAGAATGAATGCAGAGTAGCCACAAGCTAAGTTAGCTACCGACATAGCAAAAAAAAAAAAGCGACTTATCTTCAAGAAACTCCACAAATATTTAGCTTTAAAACTACATTAAAGACGAACATTTACGCTTCATAAAGCTATATCAAAGAGGACGAGCAGTTTTCAACATTTAAAGCTCACCTTGTTCACTTGTCAACACCACAGTTACGATTTCTCTTCGCTTCAAGAAGACGCCATAGCTGTCCACATGAGCTTCGGCCAGCAAGAGATTGTGGGACGTGTAGTCCGGAGCGCTCCAAACAGAGTGGAGCCAAAAGGGGCTTTAAACTACATTTCCCAGCAAGGGGGAGTTTTTCTTTCAGGGCCCCAAATGTTTGGTGCATGAATACCTAAATGCCTGCCTAAAAGAATCACTTTCCAAGCAGCATCTCGGGCACAAGGTGGCGATAGTGTTACAATTTAAGACCAAAAGTTTTTTTTTATATTATAGTTGAATTGTATACCACGTGGTAGGTGTAGCTCGTGCAAATGAAACTATATAACTGTCTATTGTCCATACTTGAATGCATTTGACGACATAATTCAGGTTGTATTAAATATAAATGAAGTCTAACGTTACCATAGATGGTAAGTGAAATTAAAACTTAAAATCAATTAAAAGAATTATTAAATACATTCATAAAAAATAAATGATATAATACGTAAAACAACACCTGATTAATAAAATTGAGCTCCAAATGAATTATTATGTAGGTCTCGTGAGGTCTTTTTAAACAATTCCAGAAGTAGGCAGGGTATTTCATATTGACAGGATTGAAAGACAAAACCTGAATCAATGTAGTCCAGCTGGAAAGTCTCCTGTGTGGTGGAAAGTAACTATTTGTTGAAGTACTGCACTTAAGTACAATTTTGAGGTAGCTACTTATACTTTAATGAAGTATTCCCATTTTATGCTAGACCACTTTATGCCTCCACTCCACTACATTTCAGAAGGAAATATTGCGCTTTCTACTACACTACATTTATTTGACAGCTAGTTACGTTTCAGATAAAGATTTGACACAATGGATAATATAACAAGATTTTAAAATAAAACACATTGTTAAAGATGAAACCAATGGTTTCCAACATTTTTGGTTTTTGACATCTTACAACTTCTCACATGGTTTCATTTCAATAAATGTTCAAATGATCCAGTATTTCAGCAAAAATCAAAGATTAGAGAAAAAGTTTTTTTTAAACTGTTTATCAGAACTTTATTTCCTCTCCCATTAATCATCTCATGACCCCTCACATTTATCTGGTGACCCCTCTGAGGGGCCCGACCCCTAAGCTGTGAACCACTGGACTAAACTAGGTAACTGCATATAAAGTAGTTGAAATTGGATCCACCTCCAGCAGCTACAACAGTAACATGCTGCTCTAATCTAATGATGTCATATTTAATAATAAAATCAGTCAAAGGGACCAAACCACTACTTTACTGTAATACTTTTACTTCTAATGGAGTATGTTTACATTGCTGTATTGGTACTTTTGCATAAGTTAAGGATCTGACTATTTCTTCAACTACTGCTTGTTAGTCTGCTTTTTACAAGACTAAAACGTCTGCAGGCCGCATCACTCTGTTGCATTGACTGTAGTGTGACCATGATGAAATAGGTCTGTCAGCTCAGTACAACTTAAAAACACGAGCTTCTGAGGCAGATTAACATTCAAGGATTGCTGTTAGTGCAGAGACGAGACTGTAATCTAAACCGTCCTCTGGTGTGTATGTGCGTATACATGCTTCTGTGGAAAGATAAAAGACTTTTTGGATGCTACGATGCTTGGCTACAGTCCGGATTGGCTCAGTGCTGATTCATATTCTGGACCTGCCTTTTTATCCACAGGGAGATCGAGAGAGATTTATGGAGCCCTTCTGAAGGTGAAACTGTTTCAGTAGGAACAGATCAAAGTTGATGGTATAAAAAATAAAAATCACAAAGGGGAACGATTCTGGAGAAGAAAACTATGAGCTAGTTAGACAGTTAAAGTCAGGATTTGTATTTTATGTACTGAACTGTGGTTATTAGCATTTCTTTGTTTTTCTAGATTTCATTAGATAGTTCTAAACAAGTTTAAATAAAAGGCTGAAGATGAAAGCAGTAAATAATGAATTCCCTGTGTCTTATACAGTTACTACTAATGTGCAAAGGGCTATTATTCTTTCATCTTTTTCAGTCCAGTGTACCTTTCTTCAGAGCAGATGTTTTAATTAATAATATTAACGATGGCTCAGTTCCATTTAGGTGTCATGGTCAAGGTAAACTTTATTATCCCAAACAAGGAAATTCGGGTGGTTGAGAGGCAGAAGTACAGAAAATAATCATAAAAACAGATATAAATAAAACTGTACAATGTGCAATCTCTCCCTCCGTCCCCCCAACACATGTACTCACTCACTCACTCACGCACGCACACACACACACACACACACAAACACACACAGAGCACTTCCAAGCACCCTCGCTCTACCATACACTGACACACACACATTAATGTGGACAGATAAATACTTCATGTATAGCCGTCTATATAATCCCTAAAGAACAAACTTTGCATCAGCATTACAACCAACTACAAAATCAAAATAAAATATATTGCATCATACAAATCTTGCACAAGGATTACCATTGCACATAGCCCTGGCCAAAACACCATCAAGTCCTATGTGTTGTACTCTCTCATTTAACAGTCTAATTTCTGAAGGAACAAAAGACTAAACTTGGTTGTTGAATCCTTCCCTTTCCCCGATAGCTTAGTTTGAACCTTTCCTATATGGTGAGTAGAGCATGAGGCAGCTAACATCTGGTCACACCCAATGACTCTACTCACCATCTTGATAATGAACTACAACTTATCTTGGTCTTGGCTGCGCATGTTACCAAAAACACAAATTAGGCCAAAGGACGAGATGCTCTGAAGGACAGCCTTGTAAAACATTCATTCACTGTTGAAGTTGTTTTATCTTCACAGTAGCGCATTGGTTGAATTTCAACTGGTCATTAATTTCAATCCCTGAATATTCATTAAGTATTACGTCTTTCCTCCAGCACATCTAATATCTATGACCATTTCATTTATCCTACTCACATTAACCCCAAGAAATTTATCAGAAAAGCATTTAATGAAGTTAAATACCCAACTGTGTCCCTGTAAACCAAACCAATGAGTCAGCATGCACTATATGGGGGACCTGAAACCTACACTGCTTTGGCATGATAAAATGTCTGCTTTAGAAATAATCTATTTTGTGAATCTTTAATTAGTCTTTTTTTACATTCACAAGCTTAACTGTTGTCCTTTTGTATCTAGTACACAGTATATTTTTAGAGTAGTAGCATTAGGCAATAAGCAAGAGACCACAATGTGCCGCGGTCAGGATTTGAGAAACTTTGGAGTGGACTGACTAGTCACGATGATCTGATTATCTCTGCCCATTTTGTCACAATCTAGCAAGGCTGGGATAAAACAGTCTTTATCATGAAGCTGGCTGGCAGTATGTAATGTAAAGGCAGTCAGGTTGTGCAAGCAAATCCAATAGGCCTCTTTCACAGCAGACATTTTGTCTTGTCACATCAAGAAAAGCACCGGTTTACTATTAACATTAACATGGCAGAGAACCAGCACGAACAGTGTCACTACCCTGTAAATAAAGCAGAAAAATGTTATTCAGACATCATTCGTTTTAATATTTTTTATTGTGACATGTCCAAATATATTCAGTGAAAAAGGTTTATGAGCAAAGGCAAGCAGAACAAAACTGGAACTGGATGACTGCATCTTCATACAAAGTCTGCAATGGCTAGTGGAAACAGATATTACAGTTATGGTTCATAAACTAGCACTCATTTTGTAATGAGGTGCAGGTTAGGGTTAGGGGAGATCTCATTGAGGACAACTGTTGGATAAGTGCAGAATGGCAGGTCTGGAATAACAGGAGTAGTTAAACAAGAAGTTATCAGCAGATGAAGGTAAGAGGAGACGATAACGTCTCTTCAATACTAGTTTTAGGGTTTTTTTCCCATATTGTATCAGCTATTTTATTGAACATCCGGGTTGAGCAGTTGTTTTTTGTGCTTCAGTGTTTCATTAAAATCATCGCTCTTCAGTTTTGTTACATTTTTGTAGGATAACTTACACCTTAATCACTCAATATTTGTGCATCAACCTGTGTGACCTTCCATAATTGTCAACTTAGCGCTGTCCATCTTCAACCTGAGCTGAGGTCTAATCAGCCAGAATAAATGATAACACCTGTAGGGATGTTCAGGGTCATTAGAAAGTGTTTCAATCGATGTTGTCACTTCAAGTGGTTATGAAAGAGAAAATGACAGAAAAAACAATGTAGATTTATAATATGATAAAGAATATGAATAATATGAATTTCTTCAACTGTGCACCTGTTAAAACTCAGTGAAACATGTTATAAAATCAACTTTTTCATAATTTTGTTTTTACATTGATGGTACAGCGTACAGGTACAGCGGCAAAAGGGAGGAAGATGAGGAAAGATAAATGTGACAGCATGACAGGAGATAAACACACTCAGGCACAACTAATGGATGATTTTCCAGGTAAGCCCAGACATCCATTCAACTACTTTCTTATTCCTCTTTTGAATGTATTTGGCAATTCAATGTGCTTGTGGGGGAATTTTAGCATTAAAATCTGGGAAATGTCTCGCAAATGTATGTTAACAGGCAACAAACTATAGATTTTACCCTGATTCAACTTATTAATGTACTTTTTTCCACGAAAAGTCTTTGCAGTTCTGTGTTTTGTTTGCGTCATGGACAGTTAATTACTCCTCGGGTCCGGGGACTGTTACCTAATTCTGATCCCTAACAGCTGACTATTGATAACAGTTAGACGTGTGCAAGCAAGAGATCAATATTACTGGGTTGACAAATCATGTTGTTTGGGGTCAATTGTTGTAACAAAAACACTTTCGATTTAAAGATATAACATGGAAATGACTCCACTGATCAGCAAATATTTACCACTTCGAAAGCCCTAGAAACAGCCTTTTTTTGCTGGAGTCCAATCATCCAATCATGCAACTCTTTTGCTGCAGTTGCATGATTGGATGACACAGATATGACTGTCTTTAGCTTTTGAAGGGATGTTTACCAGATGTATACACCACATATCCAACAGTAACCCTCCCCGCCAACTCCCAACTACAGTCATCCCCCATCCCAGGCACCTCATGTGCCCCAGCATGGGCTCCCTTCCCCCACTATTCCTCCATGCCAAGTGTGGCTGTCTAATTAAACCGCTAGAAGAGCACTCACTCTTGACATGCCCTAAGGGTGTGGCAAATGGGGCACATGGGCATGAAAAGGGGGGTTAGATCTGGTGGAGGTGAACAGTGTGAGTAAATGGGGGTTTTCTGGGATACCATAATATGGCAAGAGGAGGGAGGGGGGCATTATGGGACATGCCAGGGGACTATATTTACCTCTGGCAGGGACACAAGGGGTCTTATCATTCCTACAGACCTGAGCTGAGCATCGGCGTGTGTGAACCTGGCTCACCAGAAAATATGCAGAGCAGACGAGATAAACTGCTTAGTATACACAGCACACACTGACACACATTCATACACCAATACGCATGTACATCGTCATGCATGGATGCCCTTAACTGCAAATACAGTACTCACAAATACACGCATGAACAGATAATAGGACTGCACAGACAAAGAAACTTGGTTTAATAACAGCATTCATTAATGTATAGTTGAATTTTCAAAAATCACTGCCCTAGCCGTATGTTTAGGCCTACTGAATATTTGACTTGATTTTCAGCACATTATGCACAGTATGCCAATGCTAATACAACGTGATATGATTAATAATAATATGAGCCAGTCCTCAGGGTTCAAGGCTATATAGAAAGGCTGTGGTGTGTGCTGTCTGGTGATGTCTGTGTGCCTCATTGTATAGCCAAAAAGAAAAACAAACAGACATACAGAGTAATAACAGGCTGGGAGCTGCTCTGCTGCCTGAACCTGTTACATCAGAGCAGCTTTGGACTAAAAAATCAGACAGAGAGAGACGGATTGATTGAGCAAAACTTCACGTCAGTAACTCCTGTACAATCATACACATTTAGCTGTGATTTTTGTGCCAGTGCTGACTTCTTTTGAAGAAATAAGCATAATTGCAATTTGAATACACAATGAGAGCTTGCATTTGAAATCTAAATATGACTTGAATTATGCAGACGTACAGTAGTACAGTACGGTTTATCAAAACAATATCTGGAAAGATAGTGGACATGGCCGCAGGATTGAACCACAGAGAGGCAGATGTCCATATGGGACACCGGAGAATGTCGCTCCTCACCCAGCTGAGCCTGTGACATACAACCCCATTTTCCATCCAGAGATAGGAGTTATGACACTGTCAGAGCAGCTGTGGCAAACCGTGGATGTGTGTGTTCAGTGTGCGCGGCGCAGGCATATGAGGGAATGTGATCTATATGTCAGTCTGCAGATAGCTCATCAGTAACCAGGCAGCATAGCTTTGCAAACCCCCATCCTTCCTCTCATCAGCCCCTTGCTTCCCTCTCTGCCGCTGCAGTGCTGGAGAGGTCTGATAGGTTGATTGTGAGAGTGTGCGAGACTGCATCGGTGTGTGTTGTTATGTGTGCCTGCCTGCGCTGCCATGTCTGATAGATGATGTGCTTATGTGGTAATGAGCCAAGCTGCACAGCGTCCATTTTCTCTGACTCCTCCAGAGGGTTTCAGATGGCAGCACTCTTCCTTAAATCATCCCCAACCCTGGTTCCTGATCCTGATCCTCAGCAGGCTCACCGTCTCTGCTGCAGGCACCTATCCATCCACGGAGGAAAGGACAAAATGTCTAAACTGCACAGATCACTTACTACTGGCCTGTTCAGATATGTCAATGGTATACATGTGTCATTGTTGGCCTGTACAAATGTATTTTCAAGCATTGATTGATTTTCAGAAATCATCCTGACATGGAGGTAATTTTATCAATAAATCTGCACAACAGACACCTGTTTTCTGATTTAATTTTTTATTTTCTGTTTGCATTCTCAAGTAAAAAGAAGAGAAAAGAATGGAAAAGGAAAGAAAATGAAGGAAAAAGTATAGGTACATCCAGGTTGCAGGTGGAAGCAGACAAATCACCATGTGTGTAATATAACACTTTGTAATGACAAAATTTTGTCCAGTTTTATCAGACAGCTATTAGTTTTATCAATGATATAACATCTAGTTCTATAATTAAAACAATAATAAAAACAATACATCTTTCCTCTGAAAACAGGGCTGGGAACCTCCCTTTTCTAAGTTTGGGGCAATGTCGACAAAGACGACAGCACAGTAAACTTGTTTTTACAGGAATAGTTCAACATTTTGAGAGATACACTTATTTTTCTACTTACTAACAGTTAAATATGAACAGTTAAATGCCTTAAATGTGCAACAGGCCACAAAATAGTTCAGCACAAAACCCCAAGTGATGTGTTTTTTTGTACAAATTGAGCAAAGAAGACATAATGTTTAAATAGTATGATTATTTCAGACAGACACAGGCTAACTGTTTCCTCTGAGTAGTATCTATCTTCCCGTATAAACCTTGACAACAGAGCAAATATTGTGTTTCCTAAATTGTTGAACTATCCCTTTAAATATAGTCTGTTGCAAAACCAGCACAAAAAGGTGCAGTCTTTGTCAAAAGAACCACAGAATCACAGTGCTTCGGTTCAACATCCACTACGGTCATACAGTTTAATCATGCCTTGGAGCAACCTGTCATAAATGACACGCTCAATACGCCTTCATCAGAGGTTTATCTGATTTGCAGCGATGTGTGATGTACATTGGCCAATTTTTGATAAACGTGGGCGTGTGTATGTATCTGTGCGCAAGAGAAGATAAGAAAAGAGGAGCGTCGTAGACAGACAGGCAGGCAACCCAGTTTATCCACAAGACAATCAAACCACCGCTCCATTTCCAGCTCCAGAAAATCAATGTTGGAGCAGACAAGAGAAGAAATTTATCTGAGTCCGGTGATGCAGAGTATATTCTCACAATTGCCTCTCCTGTTGTTGTTTTAAGGTAATGGATAAGGAGGTCATGAGTCACTGCTGTATGCTCTGTGTGTGATAGTTCAGGAATGACAAACAGTGACTACATCCGTGTTGTATCATCAGCGGGCAAAGTGTGACAGCAGGACGCAGCCAGGGAGATCCTGATAAGAGACAATATCAGTCAAGTGAAAGACTAAGCAAATATAGTAATGGAGGTCAGGGAGGATGGATGGTTACATAAGGAAAAGCAAGACAAAAGGAAAGAGTAAAACCAGCAGTAGCAGTTAAGTAACCTTTGGAGAGAAATAGAGAGAAAGAAATGTTGGAGCTGGAATATTTTTGTTCAGACTGTCAAATTATTCACCTAAATCTTTTATGGCTTCAAATACAAGTGAACCCTTTATGAGTAGTGTAACATGGAGCTAGAGGCAGCATATCCTATCTAGTTATGGTTATAGTAAATGTATAAAATGTTCTGCTGTTGAAGAAGCTCTGCTCTATCAGTATAAGATTTAAGATCTTTGGTTTGGCATGACAACACAAGACATGATCCACACTGATATTATGGTCACAAATATGGTAATCATGAATAACACTTTGTTTTAAATATGGCAAATTAAAAAAGAATGGATCACTGAAGCAATAGAAATGATGACTTAGAAAAAGTAGCCTTTACATTATAAAATAATGAGACAGAATATGCGGAAACATGGACGCCAGTGGAAAACTACTTAGTGTCACTATAAAAATCAATCCAAGACCACCATTTTTCCTCTTTTTTGTCAGTCTGGTTTTCCAGTATTGTTACCTGTGCTGTAAGATGTAAGCACAGTGAGAATTGAAGGATAATTCTAATGTTTATGACTGATATCGTTTGACAGGTGGGTAAAAAATTTGAAATTAAAATGGGTTGCACCACACAAACTATATTTATGTGTCGATGAATTGTTACTAAATATTTACTCTACTGCCATCTAACTGCTATGTGCCGATAGCTGACACAACTAAATGCTAGCTAACTGACCAAAGCTTGCTAGCTTGCTAATACAGAGGTAGAATGGAATAAGGTTAAGTATAGCCTGATTTTTGAATTAAATACAATAGTCAGAAAATGAACACTGAATTAGGTTTTTCTTGCTGTAATAATTTTTCCTTTTCATACTGACCATTAGAAGATCAATTCATAATGCACTTACATTATAAGTGATGGGGGCCCAAAATCCACAAGCAATCCACAAAATGTAATTAATAGTATATCTGAAGCTATTATGAAGCTTCAAACATCCCAATGAGTGAAATCAAGCAGATATCTTTTAACATTACAGTATTTTTAGTGCCAAAGTCTCACTTTTTGTTTCTGTACTTCCTCCGCAGTTCAACATGGAAACACAAAGAGGGAATGTGACGCTAATAAGACTGTAAATGTGGCAGATATGCACTTAATATGACTAACTCAGTATGCTGAAGGCTCATATAAGCTTCAGTTAAACTTTTTAATGTGGATTTTGGCCCCAATCACTAACATTGACAGCACACTGAAAGAGGATATTTTAGTCAATAGTCAATATAAACAGGAGGAATGATTACAGCAAGGAAAGCTGCTTTTATTGTTCATATGGAGACCTGACTGATATATGTGTAAGCTCATGATGTGACTTAGCTACTACTTTGAAACTTTGAAATCTAGTAGTTACTAGTCTGACTTTACACACAAACTTAGTAAAGGATTTATGAATAGCTGATAGCCATCCTGAACTCATTAAGTAGGACAAATCTCTTTTTTTTCAAACAATAGAAAGTGGCATGTTTTCAAAATGAATCATACATGTAACATGATGTACTTACAGTAAGTGTGTGGCATTCAGCATGTGTGTGTTGGGGGAAGGGTTGATCCCTCAGGCTCTGTTCATGCTTCAATGATATAACTTCCACAGGCGTGTTTTGACACCACACTGTGTAGCTGCCGTCATCACCTAATTGTAGGCCACGCAGTCCTCTAGAGACCGGACAAAAAAAGTTCAGTTTGATGTCCAGAAATCCATATGAAGGAAGGTTTTGTGACATTCATATTATATTGTTGCGATATAGTTAATAACCAACAGGAATTAGGTTTAATCAGTACAGTTGTGTATTATCTGTGTTATAGCCTTAGTAAGAGTGTGACGGAACTGCTGTGCTTTTGACCTGAGAAATAAGGATATATTATCATTCTTTCTTAAAGACAAAATAGACAATGTGCCGCTCAGCTATCAGTCTATGTTTCTCTTTGGGAGCCTTGAATTTGATTAAATTCCCCAAATAATCGTTTACTCTGATTTGATACAGCTCCTGAAACGATGCTTGAGAAAAAAACTGACTTAAAGGGTATGAGAAGAGAAGAAGTTATGCTCCCAAAATGTTGATACTCATATGTTGTCTGAAAAGTGTGTAGTTTGCAAAGATCTTGAGTATAATTTGTTACTAAACTTTATATTTCCCCACAATGAGTGTCAGTGATCAAATTATGCATAAACCTAATTTTAATGGAATTTACACAGAAATACACACTGACTAAGAAATGAAGTTCAGACATATTTATTTAAATAAAGATTAAAAGATGAAAATAGCGTATGACATTAACAAATACAGAATTCAGTCAATAATTTAGGCCGTAATTGGCAACTTCACACGAACATTGCTTCAATAACATTCTTCTGGGACTTTTTAACAAACAGTTTTAAGAGGAAAGATATGTACAAAAAAAAAGTCTGTGAGACAGAAATGATCAAGAGAGTAAACTGTGAAATGACAGCTTTACATTATAGCTTGTTTAGGATACCATGATGCTCCAGATGGGACTGAGAAGTGATATAATGACTGCAGCAGAGCGACAGAGACACATTTTCAATGGCATGTCGTTTCCAACATCCCACTCGCGGCTGCTACCAGCGTGGGGTCTTTAAAACCACACAGAGATCATGAACAGTCCGCTGCCCAGCCGTCACCTTCGCAGTGGTTTCTGTCTAATGCTACAAATAAAAGGTGAGGCGCCCTCTCGGAGAGCCATCCCCCCCTCTCGGTGAGACAGGAACCCCGCTCACGCCTGACCCTGCTCACACTGTTGCTAGGCAACACGTTAAATTCCAGTGTTCTGTACATCCAGAGAACGCCGGGCTTCTCAGCGCAGACCTACAAATCATCAAGTCCTCCATTAGCCGAGCTGTCAACAGCCACTAATGCCAGAAGACTCAAGTGAAAACAAGAACAACATCAACAGCTACAAAAAAACAAAAAAAAACAAACACCAAAGACAGCCACAAGCAAGTAGAAACATCCAGACAGGCTATTTTATAAATGGAAAATGTCAAGAATACTTTTAAGGGAACTTGAAAAATAAAACCAACATATTTTTAAAGCATAAAAAGAGGAAGAAAAAAACATCTCTTTCCCCACACAGGACCAGCCTGTTTGTGTGATTCAACGTAACCCCCCTCCCGCCCCCCTCCAACCCCTATATTGTCAAACATCAGCTCAGGGACGTTTTATGTAGTGTTAACGTAGCGATCAAGGCTGGAAATGGCAGCAAGGGCGTCATGGATAACAGTTAAGACTGAAAAATTCAGCTTAACTCAGTGATAGTCCAAAGTTGAAAGCTTAGGACTGTTTCTCTTATCGTATCCATGAGGAAGAAGACTCATAAACAAATATTATAAGACTATTTTTGGTATGTTAAAATAAATCCATCCAGGCTAGCATGTGTAAAAAAAAAAAAAAAAACCAATCTTTGTTTTGTTTTTTATAAACCAAGAAAGAATGATTTTTGTTTTTTGTTTCTTAGCTGGAACGTGTATTAAAAAATGGTATCCAATGTAAAGCAGCTCTTAAGGTAGCAGGGGGAAAGTGAGATGATACACCATTAATGTAACACCACTAAAATCAAGGCTTATGGTTAATAACAGTTTTTGATGATGGGTAATGGAAGAGCATCTGACAAAAATCAGTCTTTACATGGCGCAGGTTTTTGTGTGTTTGTATTTGTAGACTGTTAGGTTCATGTGAGTGCTGAGCCACATTGCGCTCCTTCTCCTTGAGATGTGCTCTCAGATTGTCCTCCCACTGCCTTTGCAAATGGACACTCCTCTTGCCAAACTGCTCCCCTCTCTAACCGCTTTCTCCACTGTCAGCTTTAATTTCCAAACAAAATACTGCGAGGGGGTTCAGCCAAGGAGGAGGAGGGGGGAGGTGGGGGGGTAATTTCTTCAATGGCCACTGTTTTAAATTCCCCGAGCCAAATTTCTGTAGATACCACTTCCTGTCGCTGTCAAATTGTACATTTCATCTCGTCACTCAGCTCGTACTGTGACCTTAAGAGACATTCGGATAAAGAGATGGACGGGAAAGGGCGACGCTATCAGAATTTCAAATGGGTCTCATCAAGGTAATGCAGTCAAACGCAGGGTTTACAACCACTTCCCCAATGGAAAAGAGGAGGCACTGACCTTATTTGAGCAGACACTCTCACAGCAACCTTTCAACGTGAGGAGTCTTAAAGTGCCTGCTATGCTCTGTTTGTACACGTGCAGGATTGTTCTACATATAAAATGCCAGTTAATTACTCAGGAATATATTAAACATCATTATCACTCTGTCTCTGCACTGTGCGCTAGTGACAGGATCAAAAGTTCAGTGTCAGAGTTGAATAAAGAGTGTAGCGGTCTTTTTGAAGTGGCCGAGTTTGGGGAGGATGCTGCAAAGGAGAGAGAGGGGCATTGTACAAATCCACATCATCGCTCTCTTTCCCTTGCACACCCTGCACCCCTGCTGGCCATCTTTAGTTTGCTTGTCCTTGCTATCTCGTCTTCCCACTAACAGGATTCACATGATGATGCAGCTTTTGGACTTGTCCTTGTTGAAGGTGGAGGAGAGGAGCTCTGTCTTGCTGGGCAGGTGTAGGAGTCTCTTGGAGAGGCGGCGGACTGGGCTGGGTTTATTGGCAGGTTGCAGTTTGTTCATGCAGGCAAGAGCTGCCGCGCGGAAAACACTGTGGATGCTCTTCTCCGACGTGAAGGCGGAGCACTCCAGGTAAGCCTCAGCTCCAAGCTGCTTGGCCAAGGAAGAGCCCTGCAATGTGAAGGAAAGCATGTAAAATGCTTAGCCGACTAAATTTTAAAACCCTGTTTTCGTGCAAAAACGAAACATCCACAGCAGGACTTTCAGCTTATTTCTGTAAATACTTTTGTTTATATAGAAACGCCCCCGAAATTCTCCACCTACTGGGCATGGGCGGAGGATAGACAAATGTCAGCCACAGAAAACTATTGAGGAAGAATTGGTTTACTGTTTCTGTTTCCGCAGCTGCTTCCTGACATTTTGTTTATTGAAAGCAGATTACAACAGTTTCAGTGAGAGAAAGATGGTAAATAGCTATGTTTGACTTTGAATAAGCTACCAAAGTAGACAATAAAGAGAAAAACACTCGCACAAAGCCATCCTCTACTGGTGTTATTGTCGTTGTGTTTATTCGTCTTTCTCTCTCACACCCCTGCCACCATCTGTTTTGTCCCCAATATGATAACGTTTCTACAAAGCTCCATTTTCCCCATTCACACTACAACGCTTTGAGAGACTCTGGAGGCCATTTCTACAAAGCTCAATGTTTGGGGGAGAAAAACACTGTTTTAGTCTGGTGGAGGAAACAGAGAGAAAGACGTGTTTATGAATTTAGCCGGCGTAGCGTGGAGATGGTCTGAGGTAGAGTAGATCAAAACAAAAGGTGGGATTTCTTTCCTTGTTAGACAGGCGAAACCTCAATAGACACACAAAGGAGGGAAAGAGAAGATATAGAACAAACCTGTTCATGGGAGATGGGCGTCTGTTTCTGATTGGACAGCTCCATGCGTGTGCACACATCTGTGCGCAGGTCTGTCTTGCAGCCTATTAAGAGGATCCGTGTGCTGGGACAGAAGTCCTGGATCTCTGCTTTCCACTACAAGGAAAAAAAGAAGCACAGGTGTCAGCAGTCTGTCAATTGAGTGTGTAATTAGTAAATGGTACAACATGTAAGGAGTGTCGATTACCACATGCAACCAAGTAAGACTGTCATGTTCACAGTGCAGCTGTTCGTACCTTCTTCAGCGCGCTGTCTACTATGTCTGGTCGACTGATGTCAAAGCATAAGAGCACTGCGTCTGAGTCGCTGTAACAGAGAGGCCTGACGTTGTCGTAGTATGGAGAACCTAGAAGGACAGAGTAAGGTTTTAGAAAATACCTCAGGTAGCTGATGGACAGGCTCACAATTTAGTGAACATGTGATTTTGGAAGGTGGTCTCTTAACTTTTGAGCAGCATCTTTAAAACTGAAACCTTTTAGTTAACGTTTTCCACTTGTCAGCGAGCAGAAATAGAAACAAAATATCTCTCTCTTTGGTCTGAATCCAGCTGACACTATTATCATGTTCTATCACAATCATCCTCCTCACATCCACACAGTACAAACACAAACAGACACCCCTGCCAAAGCGATAAGAGAGCAAATAATTTCACTAAACCCAACGCCTTCCCACTGAGTGGAATTTTTCCAGAAAAGTCAACTAACACTGACTCACAAGCGCTGCACTAATCTTATCTTTCCATTACTGTTCAATAGTAAACTTTATTTGCCAAACTTTCCTGTGAGTAAAAACAAATTACCAGTAAATCAAGTGAAGGTGAATTACCATCATAGGGTACTAATTGTTTGGCATGTATGCTCACTGCCAAACACAGACACTATGTCTGATACAGTCAGCAACACCTGAGAGCAAAAATGGTCAATTTGAATAACTGTCTATTAAATTAAGTATCTGTCTGTAAACATTTTATATAGGCACTGTATATATTAAAGAAAGCATAGTCACAATTTACAATGTAATGCTGTTATATTAACAAAAACGAAGTAGAAATAGAATGGTTATTTTTTGGAGAAACTATATGTGATTGCTACCAGTTAAAATTAGAGTTTTGTGCAGTTAGCAGCAATCACATTAATTAAGCAAAAAGTCAGTAATGTTGCTATTAGGCTCCATGGGTTTCTTCCATTTCTTCCTTATTAAAACGTATTTTACTTATTCTATTCGAGGGTCTATGGGTAGAAGATTATGTATTGCTGTACAGACAGTAAAGCCCCCTGAAGCAAATTTCTGATATTGGGCAATACAAATAAAATTGACTATGACTATTCAGACATCAGTTGCAATATTTGAGGTGTTTGTTCTTACTTCACAGATATTACTGATGCACTGACATCATTACCACACATTTCTGACCCTGCAGCCAGTAGTAACTTTTCTTTTCCAACATTTTTAACCACCTCTTACTCTACTAATCCACTAACACACTAATCCCCAACACGACATACACTATTCATCACCTCACTCAGGCAGTCTACACAGATATTATGTATGTGTGTGTGTGTGTGTGTGTGTGTGTGTGTGTGTGTGTGTGTGTGTGTGTGTGTGTGTGTGTGTGTGTGTGTGCGTGCGTGTGTGTGCGTGTGAAGGAAACATATTTTGCTTACATTTCCATAAATATATTTTTTTTAACTGTCAGGAAGGCTCCTGTGCTATAAACAGACTGACAGGATGTCCGCTCTCTATTGTCTTCCCTCTGCCACCTAATCACTCCCCACACACCAACACTGAGAATTAATTTCCTACTCTAGTCCTCAGGGGCTAAACATGCACCAGAAGCTTTCCTCACAAATATAAAGATGATATAATTATATCCTAAAAATAATATCAGGAATAGATACTTCTAATAAGCTTCAAGCGGAACTAACTAACAATCATGCTGCCTTGATGAATATGTCCCCTGAGACATTAATGAAAAATGTTTTTATAACAATATAACCATCAAAACAGCACTTCCATTAAACAAGCCCATGCTGGTCCACTCGGCTGGTCTGAATCTTCGACTTGAAACTGCAAAGTAGGACAACTTATACAACTGCAATCTATCAATATCATATTTTTTTTTAGTGGGAATCAAAGCGGCCATCACATAACTATCCAGGGTGATGTAAGGCTTGGGAAAGAGGAGGCAGAGAGATCTAAGAGGACACAACTTCTGGCACCTACCACCTCCCACACATTAGCAGCCCCCTGCCTGGACATGCAAACACACAAACCAAACACACAGAGAAACGCACACATACACACACACACATATATACACAGCTTAGCGCTGCAAGCAAGAGCTGATGCATTTGAAAGTGTCTGTGAAAGAAAGAAAGTCAACAGAAGGCGTCATCCTTTGTCTATCTCTTTATAAAAGATGCAACATTAACTTGAAACATAGACGTTTGAGCCTTTTTATAGTGAGACAGCCTGTGGCACACACATATTTGAGGTGAAACGTTAAACTGTAAGTCTTCTCTTTTCTGTTTTATATGTGAAAGATCGTATTATACCAGAGAGGGACACCTGGAGTGATATTATTAGAGCTGAATTGATTTGACTTGATGAGTGAATCGACAAAATATTAATTACATTTCTCATTGTCTTTAACTTATGTGATGGTAAACTCAGTATCTTTGGGTTTTTCAGGCTGTTGTTTGGACAAAACTAGACATTTGATGATATAAACGTTGACTTTAGGAAACTGAGATTGTAAAAAAAGGAATTATTCACTATTTTCCAATCTCAGAAACCATCGGCAGTCTGTCCGACGACAATTTAGCCTCTCGGGTCAACCGCCAATATTTCAGAGGTTCACGTGTCACAAGCCTTATCCGGTTAACGGATATCTATCCAAGACTTCCTCTTCCGTGCAAGTCATTATTCACAGTCTGATTAGCAACTTCAGACAGTCCAGACGACATTTCAGCTAATCTCTATGAACAGATAAATGTGTACGAACTAAAAAAAAAGCTAAATCATTTTCAGACGATAGTCGATGGGTTCTGTGATTGCATTTCAGCCATTCCGTTCCGCTTGTTTTTCTCTCCACACGGACTGTTTACCTGGATGCAACCGAAGGCCGTTCAAACGTGATTGGTCACTTGGACTACAAATGGAAACCAGAGCGCTTCCGGTAAAAAAATCTAGTCCACTTGTTTATAGAGATTAACTTTTTTCTAACCAACAATTAATCAGTTATAATTGAGAAAATACTACGGAGATTGATCACAAAAAAATCTTACGCTTCTACCACAAATGAAAAGAAGGGGAATGAAGACAAAATAAAGACTGAGGGGAACTTTGTGTTTGTGTGTGTGTATAGAAAATGTAAATAGGTCTTATGCAATGTTTCCTCTGGAAAGGGTGACTGTCCAGAAAGTTTTTACTCTGTGGGAGATAAACACACAAACCTACATTAGTTCAGTGTTGGTTTCAGTTACATAAGACCTCTTTTTTTGTTTTAGGCAGCACGCACCATAAGGCAGTGAGGAGGTCATGCATTTCTTTTCTCTCGGTCTCCCTCACTTGCGCCTTCTGTTCACAGCGACTGTACGCCGTACACACATTGTAGGAGAGGACACACATACACACATGCTTGCCAACACTCTCACAGACTTCCACCCCCTGCATGGTCGAGGCAACCCCGAAAACAACCCCTCTGAAGTCCAACTGGCACTGCTCAACTTCCTCTGAGCACAATGGCTCAGCCAATGCTGTTACACAAGAAATCTATAGTGGAGTGGATGAC
The DNA here is from genome assembly GCF_963691925.1 of Scomber scombrus. NCBI lineage: Eukaryota > Metazoa > Chordata > Actinopteri > Scombriformes > Scombridae > Scomber > Scomber scombrus. The sequence continues at coordinate 22,488,818 of NC_084979.1, read as the reverse complement.
TTTTCTTATTGATTTTATTTACATAATTCTTTATGTATTTTTAAAGGTCATTATGCTAGTAGGACATTGCAATTAACACATTAACACAACTCATTTTCAAGACAGAAAGTGGATCCAAAAAACAAAAGGAAGATATTGTATAGATACCAAAACTTTTGTTACCAAATATGTACTGTTTTAAAGGCACACTGTCTTGAATATAGGGAAGCAACTAATGATTATGTTAATAATCTGTTGATTATGTTTGATAAATCTATAAGTTCTGTCTATGAAATGTCATAAAAATTAATGAAAAATGTTGATCCCTGTTTCCCAAAGCCCAAGACGACATCCTCAAATATCTTATTTTTTCCTGACCAACAGTCCGCCACCCAAAGATATTCAGTTTACTGTCACAGAGGAATAAAGAAACCAGAAAATATTTACATTTGAGAAGCTATAATCAGATCATTTGGAATATTTTTCTTAAAAAATTACACAACACAATTAATCGATTATCAAAATAGTTGACGATTAATTTAGTAGTTGGCAACTAATCAATTAATCAACCAATCATTGCAGCTCTACTTGAATATATTAGATAACAGTCTCCTGTGCTGTTCACTGAGAGACAGTCATAATCTCCCATCAGAGGTCAGGGGCAATAAAGTGAACATCATGCAAAAAAACAAACAATAGATGAACTGTGTGATGTGTCTACACCATATTAAAAAAAACAATTAAATGAGAAGAAATCCACTGTAGAAATCAGTCCATGCAAGTCCCACCCCAAGTTTATTGTCCACTCTGTACAGTTTTCCTGTCTGATTAACATGTTGCAATAAAGAGACATTTGCGCATTTCAGGAAACACTCGTATTCACTTTCTTCAAAGAATTAGATGAAAAGATCAATACCACTCTCATATTTGTCTGTTATATATGAGGATACCTGGGAGACCATTAGCGTAGCTTAGTTTAGCTTATCTTAAAGGCTAAATGCAGGGGAAAACAGCTGGCCTGGCCCTGTCTCTCTGGCTCCTTATACAGATTAAATGAATGACATATAACATGTTAATCAATAAGCTTTAAAAGGGTGCTGGTTGGTGGACCTTTTACCTTTAGACAGAGCCAGGCTAGCTGATTCCCTTTGTTCTCAGTCTATATGCTAAGCTAAGCCATGCATCTCTTTACTGTGCATAAAAATATGAGAATGGTATTGATCTTCTCATCTATTCTCAGCAAGAAAGCAAATACACACAATACAATAATACAACCAGCTTAAAGCTCCAATAATACTGTAATTATAGTTTTATTTTTAAAATCGGACGAGTTTTAGCGTCTAATATCCACACAGTCATCATTACTTACTTTTGCAAAACAATGCTATTAAGCAATACATGTGTGCATATATATCTCAGGCAGGGCTGCAACTAATGATTTTTTTTATTATCGTTTAATCTGTCCATTAATTTGTCAATCAATTTAGTTGTTGGTCTATAAAATGTCTGAAAAGGGTGAAACATGTAAATCACTGGTTCCCAAAGCCCAAGATCACATCCTCAAATATCTTCTTTTGTCACGACCAACAGTCCACAATCCAAAGATATTTAGTTTACTATCATAGAGCATTAAAGAAACAACTTTAAATATTCACATTTAAGGCGTAGGAATCACAGAATTTCGACTTTTCCCTTAGAAATCACTCAAAATGATTAATTGATTATCAAAATAGTTGGCGATTAATTCAATAGTTGACAACTAATCAATTAATGGACCCAAAGTTAGACTAGAGATTTAGTAGTTAACGTGATGTAGCCTTAGGGATTTTATATTCCTGGTAATAGCTTGGTTATGTTGTGCCTTTTATGCTTCTGAATCTGAGACCCCTGTTTGTCTTTGGTTGTTGGTCCCATGTTTAATTTAGATTTGAATAATTTGTATTTCATTTAAAACTGAGGCTTTTGGGCCCTGCTTGTCCACTATGTAATCCACATATGTTTGGTGCACCGGAGTGTCGTTCCTGCTTCACTCAGAGACCGATTTCACACCAAAAAAGCTGCTTAACTGCATTAAAACAGGACTGACAGATAGTGATGTCTGGGTAAACCACAACAACACAGTTTAGTATAACAATGAATGAGGGGGAGCTCCATTTACAGATGTTACCCGTCTCCGGCCTGACTGTGTTGTTGGGAGGATAAACGAGTTTCACAAATCAGCCATGAATACAGTACAGAAACTAGTTAGCTCGCTGCTCAAGGACAAACACTGGCAATAAAAGCTCAGGGAGAGGTTTAAATTGGCAGCAAGTCAAAGATAGAGGGCAGGGGAAATCATGATGTCTTTAATGGATTAATGCTGAGCAAGATTTTAATAAAAATATCAGAGTATCCTCACCTGATGTGTCCCAAAGGCTGAGCTCAACACGCTGGTCTTCAAGCTCCAGACAGGCTGTGTAGTTCTCAAACACAGTAGGGACATAAGTCTAGAAATAGAAAATTGAAATAAAAAGCCTAATTTAGCTTTACTTGTCCTTTTTAAATCAGAAATTCTAATGGTATTAAATTATTCATCAAAAACAAGAATAAATGTCCATCACAAGTGGCCAGAGTCTACAGTGACGCCTCGAGTCTCACCAACCACAAAGAGTATTATAACAGACAAAGAGTGCTTTGCATTTGTGTAGCTTTGTTATTTTTAAAACACAATAATCTTTATCAATAAGTTAACTATAATTAACTTATCTTTTAAACCAACTACTCAATTCATAGGCTCATGATTTACAGCATATCACTGATCTAACACTGTTATTATCACCACAGGAAGTATTTTGTGAATGGAAATTTTGCCTATAGTCAAATATCCTTTACTTCACATATGCCAATCCAATAATTATACAGGCTACATAGTATACAATGGTAACATGGGAGTCTGAAAAATATAAAACAAGATATAAAAAGATCACAATAAATTCAAATTAAGTACCACTTATGTACTATTTGTTTCTAACACTACTAGAAACACATAAAAGCCTTGTATAATATTGTCTAGGAATACGTGGAACTGTGTGTCCTCATAAATATATAAATATAAATATTAATTCACCCTCAGGAAAATAAATAGCTAACTGTATGAACATGTAAAATAAATCTTAATTGTTATTTTTCTGCTCAAAAACACATCAGAAAAGTAAACAGCAGACATTATAAGGTTGTACAGACATCTCGTACCTCTGGATAGCAGTCTTTGGCCAACACTTGTAACATCGCTGTTTTACCGCATTGGACGTCCCCGACCAGCACTAGTTTGCACCTCGCTACAAAAGCCTGCGTGAGTCTTCTTTCCTTCATGGTGAAGATAAATGACACGAGTATGGACTGACAGAAGAGACAGGAGTGGGAATAATGGCGGTAAACTTTGTAATCCTCCCGGTGGTGAGCTTTGCACACTCTCCTGCTCGGTCAGTGGGTGATTGGAGCTCAGCAGCAGCAGCAGTCAATGAGGGAGTCACTGCGGAACTTTATATTGTCGCGCCAACCAATGAGCGCTGGGGCGCGCGCGAGCCGGCGCTCCCAACGAGGAGGGAAGCGCGCGTGCACGAGGTCTAATCTTATTCATTACTGATAGCGGATCAATTAAGTACTCAGATCCTTTAAGTACCAATTAAGTAATGTAAAAATACTAAATTACAATTGAACGTCCCACTTGAGTAAAATTAAGTATTATGAGCTTGATGTAGTTAACCCTTACATACTGTTCGGGTCCAATCTGACCCATTTTGACATTTGAAAGCAATTCTTTTTAAAACACATTAATTACATTTTTATGCCTGAAATTTTATGACTTTTTCTACATTGGCCTAAAATGTCCAAAAATGGAAACATTTTTTTTATTTCAAAATTACACATTTTTAAAGGTTATTTTTTTTACCACTTTCAATAAATTAAACATAACATGATTATGGCTGTTCTCATTTTAGATAATATAAGATCATCAAATCTGAAGAAAACATGAACACAAAAAATACATTTGAGGTTTAAAATTTGATACAGGCACTAATTATAAAGGAATACTTGAGCCGGAGTCAGAATATGAACAGTATGTAAGGATTAAAGTATTGAAGTAAATGTAGTGGTTCTGTCCCCTCTGACTAATAGATTATTAGCCTATATAACATCATTAGATTATTAATACTGAAGCATAAGCAGCATTTTACTGTCATAGCTGCTGGAGGTGGAGCTAGTTTCAATTACTTTAAATACTATATAGTTATTAGTTGGTCAGTTATTCCAGTGGTTTCCAACCTAGGGGTCAGGCCCCTCCTAGCAGTGACCAGATAAATCTGAGGGGTTGTGAGCTGATTAGGCTAATGGGAGAGGAAAGAAGAAAAAACACATTTCTGGTTGTTAGATGCTCAAAATGATTTATTCACTGTTTTATAGCCACAACAGTAACAACCAAGTACATTATGGTGGAGGTATGTGTCAACAGTGTTTTTGTTATTACTTTCACTGCTAGAAGCGGGGGACAATATGGTGGGTTCCAGTTGTTTTCGGAAGTCAGAATTTCCGAGTTCCCAGTTGGAAATTTCAACTGTAATGCCTCCTGAAGTCAGATTTCTGACTCCGAAAGTTGGACGAATGCTGCGTTCCATTTTCCTCTGAAGTTGGAAGTCGAAGCTGGGAATGACGTCACACCCGAGTTTGTATCGTTAGTTAAGAAGTCGTAGCCAGGTTAGCCATTGATAGCAATACAAACACTGTAGCAACACGTCCAGTCCACAGACAGAAGTTGGATAGTGCTGTGTGTACGACTGATTTACAGAGACACAAATAATACAAAACTGCTAATAAACAGAATATTGAATACAACTTTCACACTGTTGATGCATGGGGCAGCAATCTTGGATTTTAAGTCAGGGCTGGTGGGGCTGATCTGACTTTCCGAGTCGGAGATCCAACTTCAGGGGAACTCGGAACTTCCAACTGGGAACTTGGAAATTCCAACTTCTGAGTACAACTGGAATGCACTATATGACACAAGCATGTGTCATGTTTTTGTATTTTTTCTCACTGCCTAAAGAGGGAGACAAAAGTCCCTCACTCCATTTTTCCTTCGATAAGTTTGCCATGAAATTTGGTACAGGCTACTCTTGGCCCCCGCAGGCTGAATTGGAACTAATAACTTTGATGATCCCTTAACTTAACCGTTAACCGCCATCATCAGGCCTTATAGTTTGGTTTCTGACCAAATAAAAACGAATGCCATTCCCATCAGCCTCAACTGTACTTTAGATTTAGTGTTAATTAGTGCTAATTAGCTTAATGTTAGCTAATACACTTGGTAAACATTATGGGCTGCCTGCTAAACATCAGCATTTTAGCATTGCCAATGTGAGTGTGTTAATGTGCTGATGTTAACATTAAGCTTAAGCACTGCTAAGCCTTTTTTGGTCAAGTTGAACATTTTCAACTTTGCTAAGTTTGCTAAGTTTGTTTTGCTTTGACTTTGTATGCAGTCAGTCTGTTTAGTGTCTAAAGTTTGCTTCACGTTCTGTCTGAACACATTTATCGTTAATTATTTGAATTGTTCGTATTTATTCAGTGATTGTAACAATTCACTTTTACTTCTTGTAAATATTATTTTTCAAGATGAAAGCCTAAATGTTGTTTCAAAGGCATCGCAACATTGCCCGGAATAAAATTGGATAGGAATACATGCTCTGGGCTTTATTTATTTTCACTCCTGTAAACGTAGTTATATTTTAAAAGCACCGAGTGTAAAAATATAGCAGTTGATAAAATACCCTACCATGTGTAGGTTTTTAATAATAGAATATAAATTCCCTGCAGGTCTTACACACACACACCCGTGGAAAACCTGATGTGTCCTTTTCCTTTAGTAGACTTAAATCTAATTTTGTTCATAGCTGCAACAGAAAAAAGTACACAGAGATATTCGACGGCCTTGCAGGAAATGTTGATTGATGTATGTTATTAGCATTTTTTGTTCCTCTGTGTCACGTGTTCATATATTTTGTGTGCAAGTTTATATAGTCACAAAACCATAAGTCATTAGATAGGACCACATTTGTTATTTGACTTGTGTCAGTACCATAAGTGTTTGAGTGCAGGTATCTAAAGAATGTTGTATGACCCCAAAGCCTTGTGGTATCTCTGTTCATAGGTCGTCAGAGCCTCAGTGACATGTCATTTTGGTCAGATCATGGTTGAAAATGAGTGTCCACGAAAAGGTTGTAAGGAGGACATTACAAAGAAATTCACCTGATCAGAATTTACATGATAAGTAACAAGTGAACTCTTACAGTGAGGTGTATTCACAGCTAGGAGGATGCTGCACGTGCAGATTTTAAATGATTTTAACATGAAACATATGAGTGACTGTATGTGTATATATGTTTATATAATATGTAGCATGTAGTGACGGCTGCTCACGCAGTAAAGAGCTGAGCGCTGGCTGCCAACCATAAACAGATGACAGATGGCTTCATCAATCTGAAATATAACCGAGAATCCAAGTGTGTCAGCCATTTGGAGAGGAAGTGGAGCATGGCGAGTTGTGCAGCACATAAATGGAAACAACTGCTCAACTATCACAGAGGCTCTTTGATGCCATTAATGTATAGCGTGAAAATCTAAATTGGGGCACCAATTGCACCTGCTGCCTGGTGCAGCAAGAAACTCAGTAAACTGTGTCCATTTGTCAATTAAAATCTTCATGCTCAGTTCCTTCCCCTCATATATACACAACCGAAAAATAACATTCCGTAACCTTGCCATTTTTTAATGAAACTTGTTGTTAGTTTTGGGCTGTTTTACAGTAATCATTAAAAGAAACAGCTTCCCCTTTCATCTATTATTTACACTGGATAGTTAAGAAAGGCTGAGTTTAAAGGAATCGGTCAACATTTTGGGAAATACTACTCTCTGTGAGTTAGCTGACAAGATAGATACTACTCTTTGTCTGGTAAACATTGTAAACACTATACATCAATTGTAATTTTCAGCATGCATACTGACATTAGCATTCAGCTCAAAACAATGCAGACCCACTAGCTCTTTTGGTCTTGATACATTGATTAAACAAATGAGACACATGTTATGTAGTGAGCTTAAAAAGGGGCTGATTGAGAGATTTTTACCTGTTTTCTCCCTTTGTGATCTGAATGGGGATAAATAAGAATGATTCATCTGTATTTCTAGTGTTTTTTATCATCATACTATACTTTATTATACTTAATTTTAATAGGTTATTGCAAAAGAAGCCCCCATAATAGCTATTTAGACAGGGTCAAACATTTTGAAAGCTGCCAAAACTTGTGACTTTATGTAATCAGCTATAAGACTAGACAGTCTTATAGTCTGATAGTAAAAACATTAGTGTATTGGTCTGTCTGTGGAGCAATAAGACACCACCTGACAATATCTGGTTTACACGTTGGTCTTTGTCATATGAGTGATTCTCTAGTGTCACTGAATTCTACAGGTCACAAATTTCAAAACACTGAAATCACGGCTATCAAACTTTGTGATCCTATCTAAATACTTTGTGGCATCATAAAACATGCAATAAAGACTGCGCTTCAGAGGATTTCTACTGACCTACGTGTCACTGGTGTTATCCTGATGAAGGGTGACAGCACATTTGAGATGGTGGCACACTTTGGTTTTCTGCAGTGACTTTTATATAATCCCCAAACTATGACTCCTTGTGTACTGCCAACACATTGACCTATTGTGCTGGCCAACGTACTCCACGGGCACCTGACGACTGTCTGACCTACATTTATCATACACAACTGAAAGCTACATTTTGTCTCCACACTTCACCTTACCTAACTCGCCCCACTGACATTTAGTGCATGCACACGTGTGTCAGTGGATGTTTGTAAGCAGTAAGTATCTCTTACACTGGTACTCATACATGATGATGTCATACATGATGACAGGAAAGCTAAAGTACAAAGGTTCAAGTTTAACAGTTCAGAGGTGGCCAGTAAGGATTAAGGATAGGAGCTACTCGATGTAATGTGCTTTAATAAGGACCAACATTGTTACATACAATGATAATGAAAGACAGAGGGTATTAATCCAAAGTTCATTTCAAATAATTTCTGAAAAAGGACCCTCCCTCCTCCTCCAAAAAAAAAATCCATCACATAGCTTATGCCTTGCAGACAAGAAATTTGCATAATTCAACTAAGATGTGGTCGAGAGCTCTTGCATTATGTAAATCAGGGTATGATTAAAGAATATTACCATAAACACAAATGCAATCATGAAGTGGAAATGCATTGGCGACGCTTGTGTGTTAATTGCTTTTGAACATGTCACAGTTAAGTGATGCTGCAAAGGATTAACTATAGTTCATTATCATGAATCTAGATTACAGATATTTTACATACTGTAGCATGTAATGATAGCAGCCGGGTAATTACAGGTTGACTGTAGTCCTCACTCTCAGCGACTATACCTGACAACTGACAAGAGCTCTTATCGCTGCATAGCTCTCAACCTTCAGTGTGAACAGCACCACTTGAGTCAGAGTAATATGTAGAGTTTGAGACTCGCTGCATGAACATACAACAGTAAAGCCACATTATCATTAAGCAATCAGTGTTGCCACTGGATACAGCAAACCCCCTAATCTGAAGAGTAGGACAAAAAGGGGGCACCACCCCTGCCCCTTTTTTTGTGGGTTGGATGCACAAGTGCCCTTTTCAAATGTCAAATTAAAGATTGTCCTTGCCGTTTGTACCTACAACTGCATCTGAATGAAGATAGAATTGCATAAATTAGACCAATTTACAATTTGTTATCCAAAAAAGGAAGAAAATGTATCCCTCATTTCCCTGTTTGTCCCGCCTGGACTCTACATCCCCCGTCATACCTTTGCCAGTTCTATTTAAAACCAGGGAAGTCCCCTTTTTGTTTCGCATCTCTTTCCAGAGAGTATCTGAGTGTTCATCTCAGCTGACAATTGCACTTAAATTTGGACAGTTTTCTTGCTTAAGTTGAAAGAAATTGTATCAGTGTTTCAGTACCATTGATGTCTCATGATGAACAATACCATCACATTTCCTGAAATAGGGATCACTGTGGCAGCTCTGAATATATTGTCATGAGACTGCACTGCCCTCTAAAGGTGTAGGTAATACATAACAGTCAAAACATGCTGTAAAATCAGAACACATTGAACAGGGTAGGGTTTTTAATTTGGCAGGTGGATAAAGTAAGTTTCCTTCTGTGAAACATCAGATTTCTATAGAAAATATCTGGGTACTGCTACTGCTTTGACTGCAACTAAGAAAAGTACAGTATAATGGGACGTGCATTTAACATGAAGCTAAAGAGTATAAAGAGTAGGCTATTTCAATTTTGCAGTACTTCTAAATTAATTTAATTTTATATGATATTTTTTAATTAAAGTAAAATATGTACTTTATAATTTAAAACATTGTTATATTATCAAAACTACACCTAATCTGTCTTTTATGTACTGTTATCTTTTATATTATCTTCATTCCTTTATCACTATATTTAAGTTATTTGTATTTTACTTGAACGTTTATTTCACGTTTCAATATGTTTGTTTTCATATTCAGAGGTTTACATTAGGTGTAACATGTCAAATATCTCTTGTTTTTTATGGATAATATGCTAGAATTGTTCGTAAATGAAACCATACATTTTGAGAAATATTATCTCTTGCCATATTTCTTGGGCATGGCTTCATAATGTCTCATGTGTGTAACTGGCATTTTCGCAAAATGACTACACTTCCCATGATGCTCTCTTCCTAAAGACTAACAGCACTGCCGCCTTCTCTTTCGTTGTAGGACAAATGTTACAAAGTTGAGTCTAAACCAAAAGTGTGAGGAAATCAGAATAGAGAGCCACAAGCAAACAAAATTATTTAACCTAACTTCACTTGTGATTATAATATTAAACATAGTTTTACTGAGCAAAAATACCCGTTGGTAACTGGTTGCTAACGAGCACGTTTCCTAATTCCGGTGACGCAATTGTCTGAACCTCTTCTCATTGGCTCTCTTCTGTCCTCAAGCTTTTCCCGCGCTGTCTTCGGTGTAAAACAACACTCCGAGCTGGTGTCTTTGTGACAATTAAACACACTCTAACACCGGTACCGGAGCTGTTTCTATAGACACATAATGCCATCATCATTAGCGTCAGATTATGACCCGGCTAGTCTGCCAGATTTATTACCGCTTTACTACCGACGGTTGTTTCCTTTCTCCCAGTATTTTCGCTGGCTAAACTATGGAGGAGGTGAGTAAACCCGATTAGACAGTGCAGGAAAGCAAGCAACAGCTAATGTAAACAAGCTAAATGGCTGGTAAAGGTGACACGTTGTACTCAAATGCTTGATTAGTGTAAACTGTGGTTGACCTGCTCCCCTGTTGACACCATGTTAATCTCTTCTGTTAAATATGGGCTCCACTATTCAACAACACTAATATGTATTTTTTTCCTCTACAACATTCAGTGCACAAGAACTACTTCATGAATCGAGAGTTCTCCTTCACACTCAAAGATGACATCTACGTCCGCTACCAGTCTTTCACCACACAGAACGAGATGGAGAAGGAGATGCAGAAGATGAACCCATACAAGATTGACATTGGAGCAGTGTACAGTCACAAGGTATGACTGCATGCTCCTACCACACTTTCACAGGTCTCAGTGTCAGAGCAGACATTTATATGAAGAGATTTTCTTGTGTTTGTCACCCACAGCCCAATCAGCACAACACTGTGAAGTCAGGAACCTTCCAGGCCCTCGAGAAGGAGCTGGTGTTTGATATCGATATGACTGATTATGATGATGTCAGAAGCTGTTGTAGGTAAATATGTGGTGCATTTTGTTGACCAATGTTTGGAAAGACTGTAAACAACCACTTAATTCAACGTCTCACATCCTGACAGTTACATCTTTTAGATAACACAAAGTTTTTAATTTTAGTGCTGCAGACATTTGCTCCAAGTGCTGGCCCTTGATGACCATTGCTATACGTATCCTGGATAGAGCTCTACGAGGTTTGTTTTGCATTGTTTTCTATTTTACTTTGTTTGTTTTTTGTTGGCTATCATCTACTACAGCTGCAATGATTGACAGAAAATGAATCATCAGCTCTTTTTGATAACTCATCCTTTGTTTTTTAAGTTTTTTTTAAAGAAAAAATGTCAAAACTATCATGTTCCAGCTTCTTAAATTTGAGTATTTCCGGCTTTCTTTAATCTCTGAATCTCTATTTTTAGGGTTTGGACTGTTGATCAAGACAAAGATTAATCTAGAAAAAGATTGACAGATTAGTCAATACTGAAAATAAGCTGCCCTACTCTATACTCATGTTCTCTTGAATTTCTATTAAATGTTATTGAAGAAAATATGACTTTGCAAGGAGACATAATCAGCGACAAACACTTCTGTGATATTCCAGACGACTTTGGCTTCCAGCACCTGCTTTGGGTTTATTCTGGCAGAAGAGGAGTGCATTGCTGGGTGTGTGATGAAGCTGCCAGGAAGCTCTCTGTGGCAGCACGCTCCGCAGTGGCAGAGTACCTCAGCCTGGTGAAGGTAATAATATTTTAGATAACACACTTTGATTTTTCAAAGCTGTGAGGAACTGGATGACAAAATGATAGATGTGTACTGCACCCAAGGTCCTTTATCCCTTTAGTTGACTGCAGTTGCTGCCAAAATGTATCTTTAATATAGGGTGACTTCACCGATTTCTATGTTTATTCCTATTGTTCTAATGTGGGAAGTACCTGTATGTCAATATTCCCTCTATTAAAATATCTGTTTTCACCCAGCTGCAAAAGAAATCATCCTATTTACAGCAGTTAAATTCCTTCTTTAATTAACTTTATTTAACAGGCATTAATGGGTATGACCACAGTGTTTAGTGTGGTAATATTAAAGAGGTTAATTTATTAAGATTCATTCATTTTTACCATAGTATCACCTCAGTTACCAACTGGATATAACTAAAAATTTGAACTCAATTTGGGTTCTTTTTCAATTAGTCAATGACTAGTAGAAATGTGTGTAGAAAGCCAGAGTTCAGTTTTGAGATGTGACGTACTGATCACTGTTGTTTTTACAGGGCGGTGATGAGACTGTGAAGAAAGTAGTGCTGACAGATCCAATTCATCCTTTAATCAGGTATCCATGTGTTGTTTTGAAGTGCGTCTCTGACTGTACAGACTGTTATCAATGTTGTTGCCTTTGTTTGGTTCTGTGGCTTCAGCTGTACCTGTAATCTCAACAGGGAGTCTTTGGCTGTGGTGGAGCATTACTTTGACCAGTACGCAATACAGGATCAGGACATACTGGGCCGCAAGGAATCTATAGACAAAGTGCTGGCCCTTACGCCGGAAGATATCCTTTTCACAGTGCGCTACAGTGTGCTACATCTGTATGTCCGGATCACTTAGATGTGATTAAGATATAAGCATACAATCGATTTTTCTGTTGTTTTAAAAAGATTGCAAGACCATGCAGAAATCTTTGTGTATTTTTACACTTAACTCCGCTCCTACATGTTAAAAAAGAATTGCAGCAGGACTTTCAAAGTGAGAAGAAACCTGGCAATCGTTGGGAACTGGTCAAAAAACAAGCCAGCAGGAAACAGGTCGGTATTTGTGCCTTAATTACATAATTAGTTATTTAACACATTTTATACACATATGAAGAAGGCTTATTGTAAATATAGACACATTAATATAATCTTTCTTCCTCCAGGCTACTGCCAAGAAGGGCCAACACTTTGAGAAAGAAATCATGCTGCAGTATTGTTACCCACGGCTTGATGTGAATGTCAGTAAAGGGGTGAACCACTTGCTGAAGAGCCCCTTCAGTGTGCATCCCAAAACAGGTGAGCACAGATGAAATGAGATTTTAATCAAGGCAGCATGTAAAATATACCACTGACAAAATGGTTGAGTGTCACTGAGGTTTATCTCTTTTAACTCTGACCAGGACGCATTTCCGTTCCCATGGATCTCAAAGAACTCGATACGTTTGATCCTTTTGCTGTGCCCACAATCAGGTAAGTGATAATTAAATGTCTCATTGTCTGCTGTGTGTAGAGTTTGATAATCGTCAGAGCTGATCTTGTAACTTTTTTCTAGTCTGATCTGCGCTGAGTTGGATCGGCCCAGGACAGGCGAAGAAGAAGAGAAAATGGAGGAGAGCCAGGACAAGGAAAACGAGAAGGATGCAGCAGAGAGACGGAAGATCAGAGGTGCCTGAAAATACACAAAAAACACACAAGATTTGTTTTTTTCTTTTTCTGAAAGTCATGAGTAGACTCACACAAAGTAATCAAGCAAGTATTTCCAGACTCAAAATGAGGCAAACGTGTTCAAACAATGACCTGCTGAACCTTGTTTACTCTCCTATTTTAACTATTAAAATAGGTTTAAACATGAAGTATGATCTGAACAGATTAATGAGGCCTCATCTATGATTCTTTCAGCTTATTGATTGCATTTCTTCACAGATTATAAAAGAACCAGTCTGGCAAAGTATGTGAAACACTTGGACCAGTTTCTGGATGGGATGGCTCGTTCGTGGAAAGGAGAACTTCTCAAAAAGAGTGGTAGGTTGTAGTTTTATTTGGTGAAGCAGAGAAAGCATTTTTATTATTTTATGTAGTCAACGTTGTTGTTTTTTCTCTCTTTTTTTTTTTAGATCTTCAGAAGGAATTCTGAGCTGGATCAGTGATCGGTGATATTCGGAGGAAGCAGCGGTTTCTGGCTGATGATGCAAACTGTCCTGTTTTTTGGGGCTTTGTATTGTGGTGGGATGAAATGTTGCCATTTATTTCTGATGAACAATCATTTCATCTAAATCTTTTTTATTATAATCCTCTCTTTCTTACTGCAGAATTTTGTTGTATAATGCCAATTTTGTATGGTTTGTCTACCTGTTGCTATTGTACAGTCAGTTGTGAAAATAAATTTGGTATTCAACTCTGATATTTATGAAGGTTTAATAAGGGTGTTTTGTTTTACCAGAGGTTGTTTTCTTTTTTTAATTTCCTACATTTGCAGATTAATATTATCTCTGTAAATGTAAAGGGCATTTCTTTTATTGAATCATTCTGTATTGATTTCTGTCAGTGGTGGACTGTGACTGAGAACATTTATTCCAGTACTACACTTAAATACAATTTCGATAGAAGTACTTGAATACTGGATACTTAGTTCCTTAAGCAAATGTAGCAATACTGCAATATTAATATAAGTCCTGCATTATAAATGTCAGAGATATATTAATTGTTATATTTTTATATTTTTAAGTAGCATTTTACTGTTGTAGTTAGCTGAAGTGGAGCAAATCTAAACTATTTGTCTTATGCAGACTATTAAATATGTGTCATGTTTTATAAGCTCATTTTATATTTTGTTTGTAAAATCTTGAATCTTAGTGAAAACTAACCAGTAACTTTAGCTTTTAAATAAATGTAATAGAGTAAAAAGTACAATATTTGTCTGAAATACATAAGAACCTCAAATTTATATTAAAATACCTAGGTAAATGTAATTATTACATTCCACCAATGTTAGTTTTATGATACCTTATTCTAATACTCTACTAGGTTTAAGATGGAAATATTGCACTTTTACCCTATTATATTAATTTGATAGCTGTAGTTTGCAGATTCATTTTGACATATAAAAAAATTAAATCATAAAACATGAATAGATTACACAACCCAACACTATAGTGAGTAGCTTAAATTAGCTCCACCTTAAATAATTACATTAAAACGCTATTTCCACATGAATGCAAGTAAAGATATTCCAATAAAATATTCTATAAGGAATTAACACTTACAGAAGTCATTTATTCATGTAAGAGCTTTAACTACCAAAGTGCATTTTGCTGACAGTATGTGTACTCCTTACGATGTTGAATCTAGGACTTCTACTTGTAGTGGTGTATTTTAACAGCAAATGTTGGCTGATACACTTTAATATGGTGAATGTGATAATATCTGCATTTTAGCGTTGTCATTGTGAGGCTAGTATAATCAAATGTAAAAGTGCAAGGGCACTGAGGTGCAAAACACAACAACAATTTTGAAATGCGATAGTGTTCCCCTCAAATGTTGTGTTTTGTGAAATATCTTTTATGTTTTCAGGGTTGGGAAGGTTACTTTGGAGATGTAGATACTTTTCTAATTGTTTTGAATGTTTTCAGCTTTTAGGGTAAGTGTACCCATTAAGCCCAACAAAATTCCAGGTGCTTTCCATGACATGATGTATAAGGGAGATAATTTCTTATAAAGCAAGACCTCTCATTTGAAAATGCATTTGGTAGTTCATGTAGATTTTGGAAAATAAATAAAGATATTTTATGAAAAAAGTCAAAAGTCTGGCATGGGCTTAGTTTGTACTGTGGCACCATTTAAGCCCACGTCATGATTTATTTACAAAATATAAAAAATATATTGTTTTCAAAGAATTTAAAACAGTAATACATCTATTCAGTAACATGTTAAATATTTTAAAAATGAGGGAAAAAACATCCTCCTGAGCAACATCTTAAAGGTCTGGCTTCAGATAGAACCCCCTTTGTAACCATCAACATGTTCATAAGTAATTTTAATCAAATTACACATTTTTTCTCAGTAACTGCAACGGATTACATAAAAATGTGTCACTAGCCCTTTAAGTAACCCGGAAGAAGAATCTTCGGCTCTAACCGGATATTACCGAGAGCCTCCGGTCAGAAGTTCTCTCTCACAGCCATCTTGGATATAACGTCCCAAGTCGGTGAGTGTCTCCGCTGAAAATCCAACATCATCCAGCCATTTTTCACTTAATACCGTCCGTATCACCGGGGTTAAACGTTTAATTAAAGTGCGGTCATCACGTCGGTGCTGTTATTTTTCCCGTTTCTCTCCTTCGTGCGGTGATATTAGTGCCGTTGTACCACCGATTACCGGTTCAAAATGGGCGAACATCATGACTACCAGTTTCTCAGCAGCAGTCAGGGCCGCAGTGGAGCTGTGTGACAACCGGCCGGTCGCTTTGAATAATTCAAATTGTGGGGAAAGTGATGTTAGGTTTTGGTTATTTATCGGTAGCTTCTCTCCGTGCTGGAGCTGACAGATCTGAACATCAGCTCGGTGACACAGACTGGAGCTCAGAGGCTAAAGCGTGGGCTCTCTAACCTGCTCCTCTACTGACAACTGCGAGTGTGTGTCAGAAACTACTAACTCTGTGTTATTGAGCCATAGAAGATAACCTAAAATACTACCATAGTGTTGCTTTACTACACACAAGTTTGTATCTACAGGCCTTTAAAAAAAAAAAAGTCTTAACAGCATTGAAATATGAGGGCTCTTTAACAGGTTTTTTAAAGGAGTCTTGGGGGGGCTCCTCAGTGAAAAGGGGAAACATGTATTTTCACGATTTCATCCATCAGTAGCACATTGACAGAATATGTGACTGTTTTGGGCATGGGTTTCATACACTTTGTCAAGAAATCTCAAAAAGATGTGGGATCCTGGGATAGTCTTATAAAAATAGGGGGTCCACACTCTTGTGTCAGTTTAAGGGTCAGTGAAATGAAAAAGCATGTGAACCACTGCCCTATGTATGTTCAAAGTAGGACTTCTGTGTTTTTAATTGTGTATTTTTACATTTGCACTGCTGATATTACTCAACGACATTAGCTTAATACTCTCATAGCTGTTCTTCTAACTCGATACATTGGCTTTAACACCTATAATACTGAATGCTATTGAAAAAAAGTTGTTTTATAGGATAATATGTACAACAGGCAGGATTTGAAGATGCCTTACATTACCAAAGTAGGAGAGAATACAGGATTGGAGCCCAAGACTTAACTTTTTTTAAGTAGTTTGTGTTTTCTGATGCTGTTAAAGGGTTGTTAGGTCAGTTCAAGAAATGTGTCTCAACAGGTCTTAAATATCCCATCTTAAGGTCTTGAATTTTTATTTTTTTTCCTGAGGTAGAGAGCGACATGAGTTAAAATAAGTTTGTTTGCGGGCTGCAGGCAATGTTAAATCTGTTTTAGTGTGCACCAGACTTGCAGGAAACATCATTAATTAAAACTTGAACTAATCATGTTAGTTTATAGATTATATTACTAGGAGTTGTTGTTATATACAGTGGCTGTTAAGTGCTGGCAAGAACTTGATACAAATGTCAATAAATGTACTTAATGAATGGTTGTAGGTCTTAATTGTTCCTGCAATTTTTCCCTCATTATTAACTGGCATGACAGTGAATAATATATTAAATTGCATTTAATGTGGTAACAAAGTAATAAATTGAACTGTAATTCATTTCATTTTTCTCACCAGCAACCATGCCTGGCGAAGCCACAGAAACGGTCCCAGTTACTGAGCAGGAGATGCAGCAGCCTCAAGTGGAGACTGGTTCGTATATTTAACTTGACTCGCATGTGAAGCTGCATATTGACTGATATTAGAGACTGACCGTACTAATGGGGTCCTGGAACTAAAAAAAAAAAAGTGTGTATTGTTTAACAAATAGCTATCTGTGGAGTAAAGGATCAGTGTAAGATGATTATTTAAGTTCGGGGGGAGTTGACTCAGCTGGCTGGACACTGAGTTGATGTAACAGGTGACGGATATTTTGACCCTCAGCAACCAGGTGTTTGGACAATTGTGACAGTTGTTTTCTCACTGAGGGATCTGCAGTGGGGGAGGGATATAGCTTTACTTGAAAAGAGTAATCCAGGGCCCCTCTTTTTTATTTTTTTTTTATTTTTATTTACACAAACTCACAATGGTGTGTGGTGACTTGCACTTATAACTGGATTTAGCACACAATGCATGGTGGTGAGTGTGGTTTCCCCGTGCACAACAAATGCCTTGTAAACCCACTTTGTGTAGTTGTAGTGGTAACATTGTTAGCAATGGCACAGATCTTTTGCGTTACATTTTTATATTAACCTCCACCTGTAAAACCTTTTTATTATGTCTTTATTTTGAGAGTCATTATTCTTGGTTGTAAAAATGTGTTCAGAATTCAAACACATTGAGTGTACATAAGTACTAACTCTTGGGTGTAATTGTCTTTACCAGTTACACCAGTGTTTCCCACTAGAAATGGTCCGTCTGTGGGTGGAGATGCATGGTGGGTGTGGCATTGAACACAAACTGACTCATTGCAGCTATCAGTCAGTTGGAGCTATCCCTCTACAACCAAATGTAAAAATACAGAGGGTTCAGAGACATGCGCTGCACATGGACCATGACTCGCTGACATTAAACTACTGCGAGCTTGTTTTGAAACAATTTCCCAACATTTGTGTGTGTGCAGCACAGAGGAGACTTTTCAAAGGAAGCAATGAATAACCAATAACTTTGAACTTACTCATTCAACTCACAAAGGGAGTTTTGAGTGAGTAATCTTTAAAAAAGGTAAGGATTAAGGATAAAAAGCTCCATAAGCTACCCTTTTTCAATTTCCTTTTAAAAAATTGAAAAAGCCTTCAGTTTTAACTGTGAATTCTCATAGTCCAATTTGACACCTGAATTTTAAGTTTATGATGGCTCAACCAACAGTTTGTTGCAGTCCAGTTTGTTATATTAAAAAAGGTTACTTTGGGACTGTTAATAGATTTATAACTTTTTGTCATGTATGGGATATTTTGGATGTTAAGCAGTCTTCCGGTGCTTATCTCTCTCGTTTGGACACTGCATGGAGTTTGGGACATTGGGCACTTTTTTTTTCTTTTGGAGTGCACCCAACACGCACCACACCCTTACGCTGGCAAATCAAGAGCCAGTTCCACATCACTGAACTTTTTCCACAAACTCATCGTTTCTATTCACGTGTGGAGCACAATCCTTTTTCACCAGTTGTATCGGGTTGAGCTTGTAATATTGCTCCCTAACTACTGTGATGGCCCTTCCCCCTGTTACTCTTCCTTCATTAGCTGCAGGAGTATTGAGTTCTCCTGCTCCTCCTGAGATGGCTGTTCCTTCAGTACACAAGGAAATCCCATTGGAGAATCCTCCAGAAACTTCTACTCTTGCTGAAGTGATAGGCTCCCCTGAAGAAGTTAGCATTCAGGCTTCTGCTGATCAACCAAACGGTGTACCTGCAACTCAAGACGCGCCTGAGAAAACGGAAGAGATTGTGTCGGAGGCAACACCTGTTTCACTGCAAGGGGCGACTGCTGACCCAGCAGAGGCTTCAGCTGATTTGCCAGTTCCCGAAGAGTCTGTGCCTTCTGCTGAGGCTCCCATGTCTTCTTCAGAGCCGCACATTCAGGAAGAAGTAGCTCCCCCTGAAGAAGTTCTGAAAAAGGAAGAGTCAGCTGTTGCTGCTGAAGAGTCTGCCTGCATAAAGGTTACGCAGATATCTTCTGAAGTAGAGGCCTCTGGAGAAGAGCCGGCAGCAGAAGTAGCTCCCCCTGAAGAGGATCCGAAAAAGGAAGAGTCAGCTGTTGCTGCTGAAGAGTCTGCCTGCATAAAGGTTACGCAGATATCTGCTGAAGTAGAGGCCTCTGGAGAAGAGCCGGCAGCAGTGGCAGAAAATATTCCTGATGAGCCAAAACCATCTGCCTCTGAAGACATCAGTGTGAAAACTGAAGATGTGAAGACGAGTGAAGCACCAAAGTCAGCAGAAGAATGCCAGAAGGATCTCTGCCTGGACGCAGCTCCTGAAGTATCGTCTGGTGACGTGAACGTCGATATTTCTACTCAAAATGAAAACCTAGACGAGAAGGAACCTGTTATACTTCTCTCCAAGGCCATTCAGTCAAAGGGGACTTCAAAATGTGAAGATCCAACTCTTTCCACCCGCCACCTGTCAGGTTGGTTTATCTTTTGTGAAAGGCAGGCTCTCTCTTACCATAACTTTTTGTCTCAATGTTTGGAAAGCACCTTAGTGATTACGTTAACTTGAACAAAGATGTTTTCCATACAGTGTTGATAGTCAGTCATTTTGCAAAATGATGAAATTGCTTTAGCCATTCTGCTATCTGTTTGTTTTCTGTCTGGGGAGGGGGGGGGTATTATAATTAATCATTATAATATATATTTGACATATTTAAGATGCATTATTCAGTATACCACCCCTACATTTCACTGCACATAAAACTTGATCTGTTTGGCCAGGCGTTGGTCAGCTCTACTGAGGCACCAGTTGAGGTTCAGTAGGTGCATTGATGCGTTGCAAAGCCCGGTGCTGTGCCATATTTCATTGAGATGTGGTCTTGGACATTGTAAATACGCATTTTGTTTTGGTCTTTCTTGCATCCTGACTAAATGTAGAATGCAGTTTTCCGTGTGGAAGTTGGTAGTATGTCCCGTGCATTTTGAGTGGCAATTTGCATCAAACTAAAGTTCGGCAGGTGTGTCCTTTTTCCTAACCCTAAGAAAGATGATTGCGTCTTGGTTTGATCCTTTAACCCGCATGAGCAAGACTTCCACTTTCCCTTCAAAAATGTTTAAAGAATCTTTTTCTATTCAGCTACACCTCCTGCCCCAGCTCAGGCAGCTACTGGCTCTGCTAAGCCCAAAGGCAAAGATGCCAAAAGTGCCCCAAAGGCTGTGCCTGGCAGAAGAAAACGCTCATCAATGTCTGCCTCTTCCTCTTCTCCCACCTCACCAAAGTCTACTCCTTCCTCAACCCCTCGGTCACCCGTGCAATCTCCCCTTGCTTCCTCACCTGCTAGTCAGGGTAACCGCTCCGCCCCAAAAGTTGTCAAGGCAGGCAAACAAGGAAAGGCTAAGAAAGGAGAGGCATTTGCGCCTGTTCCTGCCCCTGTGGACAGCCAGGTCACAGGAGCAAGTGAAAAAACAGTAGAGGCGGTCCCCATGAAAACAGTAGTTGAAGCTACAACCGCCTCAGTCGAGCCAAAAAAATCACCAGCCCCAGCTGCTTTTAAAGTAACCTCAAAGCCTGCTGTAGCTGCCCCAGTTTCATTTTTAGATACTATTGCTTCTAGCCCTCCCAAATCAGCTGAAGTTAAGTCACCTAAATCAAAAGCTGCTCCTGTTGCTGCAGCAGCTGATGAGGAACTCCCTCCTCTTATCCCACCTGAGAAGCCTGTTAAAATGCCAGTGTTTGTACCCCCTGTAGAGGTTGGAGAGGTAGCACCCAAACCTGAAGCTGTTGAGGTTGTTAAACCCGTTGAAGCCCCTAAACCAGTTGCTGAGGCCAATCCTGCACCCGTTAAGGTCCCGAAACCTGCACCTGTTGACGTTGCTAAGCCAGTTGCTGAGGCCAAACCTGCAACTGTTGAGGCCCCTAAACCAGTTGCTGAGGCAAAACCTGCACCTGTTGAGGCCCCTAAACCAGTTGCTGAGGCCAAACCTGCACCTG
This sequence comes from Scomber scombrus, assembly GCF_963691925.1. Lineage (NCBI taxonomy): Eukaryota > Metazoa > Chordata > Actinopteri > Scombriformes > Scombridae > Scomber > Scomber scombrus. The sequence goes on along the minus strand of NC_084979.1, from coordinate 22,467,450 downwards.
TTGAGGCCCCTAAACCAGTTGCTGAGGCCAAACCTGCACCTGTTGAGGCCCCTAAACCAGTTGCTGAGGCCAAACCTGCACCTGTTGAGGCCCCTAAACCAGTTGAGGCCAAACCTGCTCCGGTTGAGGCTCCTAAACCAGTTGTTGAGGCTCCTAAACCAGTTGTTGAGGCTTCTAAACCAGTTGTTGAGGCTCCTAAACCAGTTGTGGCCAAACCTGCTCCGGTTGAGGCTCCTAAACCAGTTGTTGAGGCTCCTAAACCAGCTGCAGAGGCCAAACCTGCACCTGTTGAGGCCCCTAAACCAGTTGCTGAGGCCAAACCTGCACCTGTTGAGGCCCCTAAACCAGTTGCTGAGGCCAAACCAGCTCCTGTTGAGGCCAAACCTGCTCCTGTTGAGGCCCCTAAACCAGTTGTTGAGGCCAAACCTGCTCCTGTTGAGGCCCCTAAACCAGTTGTTGAGGCCAAACCTGCTCCTGTTGAGGCTCCTAAACCAGCTGCAGAGGCTAAACCTGCACCTGTTGAGGCTCCTAAACCAGCTGCAGCGGCCAAACCTGCTCCTGTTGAGGCTCCTAAACCAGCTGCAGCAGCCAAACCTGCTCCTGTTGAGGCCCCTAAACCAGTTGCTGAGGCCAAACCTGCCCCTGTTGAGCCTGCCGTGGCTGACCCAGCTCCCCGTAAACTCACATTTGCTGAGGCAGTTGCAAAACCTGCTGCTGATAAACCTGAGGTTGAGGTAACTCATTCTGAACCTATCTCATCACCCAAACCTGCCCCCACTCCCGCTAAAACCCCAGCGAAGGTGGAGCCTGTGATCAAGAACGACAAGGGTATTTTCTTCTTTTTCCTCCTGTGTGCTGTTTTTTCCCCACTCTCGCTGCGTTTTCGGTGATGCTCATGCTTAGATATGCCATTCTCTTTAAAAAGCAAAAATCGTGTAAGTAAGTATGCTCTAGCTTTGATTTATAGTTTTAACTGCTTACTAACAGATAGTCGCTGGAATGGATGCAACTGTTATTGGAAACAGTTATGCAAATATATGTCTAATAGGTTTTTTTGTTTTTATTCATTTCATTAGTGAAGATGTGTAGTGTCAGTCTGGTTAATGTTGTATTGGATAGGAGGGTGTCAAGTGTTCAATACTTGGACTACACAGTCATTTGGATTTGAGGTTCAAAATGTTGTAATCAAAGTGACTCGGCAGCTTCAGGTTCATTATTATTGCAGTCTATGTTGTTGGGGTGGGTGTAGTTCATGTTCGGTAATGACAAATGTGTACTGCATTTTTAACTGTTATTGACCAACCTGTTTTGATTTCCCCAGGATTAATGCATATTTTGTTCCAGCTTGAGAACATGTGTATATAAACAGGTTGAGGTGACTGATTTTGGTTTCTGTTGGTGCTTTTTTTTGTAGGATCTGGCACTGAGTCCGACAGTGACGACTCAGTCCCTGATCTGGAGGAACAGGACTCTGCCCAGACACAGACACAGCAAGCTCAGGTGAGAGTTCAGACTTATGTAGAATATTGTATTTACTGGTACGGACTTTAAACACGGAAAAGATCATTACATCATCTGCTAGTGTCAAACATTTTGAGCAGATGTTTTTTGGTCTTTCGACTCTTCAGTGATGATTTACACAGTGACTTTCGTTCTTCTGAGCCTCCTGAAGCCACCCTTTCTGTCCTGAGAAGAGAAACCGTCAAAAGAAGTTCATATTCAAACTTAATTTACATGTGCTTATTGACATTCAATTTGGATGAATATTTTCTGTCCTGTAGCTTGCAGCAGCTGCTGAAATAGACGAGGAGCCTGTCAGCAAAGCCAAACAGAGCCGCAGTGAAAAGAAGGCACGAAAGGTAATGAGAAAAAAAAAGTGAATTGTGCTTTTCTGCCATTTTTCTTATTAAACTTAGCCACATTAATAAAATATGACTTGTATTTTTTTACAGGCTATGTCAAAGCTTGGTCTCAGGCAGGTAACAGGGGTCACCAGAGTCACCATTCGTAAGTCAAAGAACATCTTGTTCGTCATTACCAAACCAGACGTCTACAAGAGCCCCGCATCAGACACATACATCGTCTTCGGTGAAGCTAAGGTAAGGACACAGTAATGACAGTAGGCTTCTGAGCCTTTAAAGGACCATACTGGTTCCTATTGTCTTGTCTGAGCTGTTTATAAGACAGCAGAACAGACTCATTGAGAGATTCAGATCATTGTACGTTTTTTTTATTGATGGTCAAAATGGTACATGTCTTGAGCTAAATGTTATTGCCAAATGATGTATTGATTTTTATATACTCTCTGTGCACCCTAGATCGAAGATCTTTCCCAGCAAGCCCAGCTGGCAGCTGCAGAAAAATTCAAGGTACAGGGAGAAGCTGTATCAAACATCCAGGAAAACACACAGACGCCAACAGTACAGGAGGAGAGCGAAGAAGAAGAGGTAAGATTTTTTTCATTCAGGTTGAAAAGGGGCTAAAACGAATATGTACTTTTAAAAAAAAATATGATATCTAACAAATTCCTCCTCCTATTTTTATAGGTTGATGAGACCGGAGTTGAGGTTAAGGACATTGAACTCGTCATGTCACAAGCCAACGTGTCGCGGGCGAAGGCTGTACGCGCCCTGAAAAACAACAACAACGACATTGTCAATGCTATTATGGTGAGATATAAAATCAACTTTTCCAGTGGTAGTAAAATGGTTTGGAGTCTTTATTCAGTCGGCCATTTTAAATGGTTTGATCAAATCTGTGAATTAATGTGTATTGAAAACTCTTCAGTGATGATTGAAACAGTGACTTTCGTTCTTCTGAGTATACTGAAGCCAACATTTCTGTCCTGAGAAGAGAGAAACTCTTAAACTTGTGGTTAAAAAAAATATCTTGAGACAAAAGCTAACAAATGGTTTTTTTGGTTCCCTTTGCAGGAGTTGACGATGTAAGCAGACCTTGGCAACGAGGAGTCGATGAGGTTGCTGATTTAATGCTCGTTTATACAATTTATACCCAGGATGGAAATAAAGTTGTGGCTTGATGAAATAAAATGTTGTTGTTTGTATTTTATTGGGACATATGGAGGTTTTTTTCATTGTGATTTGGTTGTAAGGGGTTTATTTGTAATATTAATTCCTCTGATCATAATTATTGGCCCACATAATCCTATTTAGGGTCACAGGGTGACAGACACCTGTATATAACAGTCTCCTCAAGTATTGACAGAAGTATATTGGTAGTATTGAGACCAAACTTGAGTTATGAGTCTGACCTTTTTGATTTGAGGTGATGGTGGTCACCAATGACCCCACTGCATTGTAGCAATCAAAATATATGAATTTGAAGTAAACAGCTTACAGCTTGTTAAAGAGTTGATCCTGTGTGAAGATGGCTGCCTGCCTGTCTCCATTTTGTCATGACTCAATAAATTCCAGTGCAAAAAGGCTTAATTTCCTCACCGGGAGAAATAAGTGCTGAGTGTGGATAGCCTTTATAACAATTGGGTGCAGTACTCCAAAGCTTCATTGTTGGATTAAAATTCTCTATAATTCTCTCTTTGAAACAAATTTCACAATTTTACAGCAGAAGCTAAGATATCCTAACATTTCATCCCTAATATGAGTTGGAATGCCAAAAAAGCTGGATACTACACTTCCCATAATGCAACTTGAGAGGAACTTTCCATTAGACCCTCCCTTTTTGATAAATGCGCTTGTCTTTCAAACTTGCTGGTGGAAAGGCTTTCTGTTAAAAAAAATGTACATTCACAAAGCCCAGGCCGAGAGACCTGCTAGAGGTCACTTCAATTATTTCCTCAGATTTGACAAAGCTCTTTCCAGAAATTCAGAATAATCATTTTACATATAACTTTGTGTTCACATTTAAAGACACTTCATTGCATCTGCACACTCATCCTACAGCAGCACATGTAATTGATCTTATACACAGCGTTGTTGCATATGTCTGGTCAGGACAGACAGGCGTGTATCTTCATGATTCCTTTAACCACCGGTATATGGAGTTTGGTGACTTTATTAAATAAATAACGTGCCTTCTTTTGAGATGATAAAGGTGAGTAAGCTTTGATTCATCTTAGGGATTTACAGGCTACAGCTGGACCATGTTGGCACAGAACAACTTAATTTTTATTAAGTAGACTAAGGTAAATAATTGTATGTTCGAACCTGTTTTTAAATACGTGAAACATGAAGCGCACATTATATTATAAAGAGTAATATGGACCATAAAAATGTGAAGGCCCACAGTTAAGAGACTGAGAAGGGAGGGCATAATGAACATAAATCTGGACAAAAGACATGAAAAATGACAGTGAAAAAGATAAAAGCAGTTGGGAATGTGTATAAAATCCGGCTGGGTAGGCATGAAATAAAAATTGGTACAGTTCAAAAATTAAAAAATTGAAGCAAAAGTAATGAATGTAATGAAGAATGGAAACAGATCGGTAAAAAAACTGAACTAAAAATAAATGATTTCTTTCAGCGGGAATTTGCATTTAAATTAAATACAAGGTGTTTCTTAACGTCAGGGGTTGTTTCCAAATGTAAACTCCCAGTGCTGGAGGAAATGTGGTGAAATTAGGGCAAACAATAAACATTTTTTTTGTTGTTGTAAGTGTTGCAGTTCATGCTTTAAAAAATCATTGTATTTAAAAGCTAAGAATATTCTACAGTAAAAATCCCCTGTGAAGATGAAGATATAAAAATTATGTATTGAGAATCCTGAGAATCAGCACTGAGGCAAACCACAAGAGGAAAGAGCTGGAAAACACACCACACTAACATACTTAATGAGCTGGAAAAACACAATTCAACAGGTACAATTTATGGGGAAAATTACTGGAACAAAGAAATATGGGGGATGCATTTAAAAAAAAAAAAAAAAAAAGTATTCTGGTGACATAGTTATAATTGTGCATAAAGAAAAAGGTTATTTGACGGATTGTCCACTTTCTGCAAGTAGTCAGATGATTTTTACTTTATCTACTGTGTCTAGCTATAAATTCCTGTTCTATGTCTACATAAATGATTTACCTGTATTTCCTTAAATGTATATTAGGATAAATGCATGTGATAGAAGAGGCAGAACATGCAAACTCCACACAGAAGGGCAGTCAGTCAGTAGACACGCAACTTTTTTGCTGAGAGGTGACAGTGCTGACCACTGCCCCACTACTGGAAACAGCATGTATGTAAGTATTAAAAGAAAAGCAGACACAATTTAATCATTTGAAGGGCACACAATCACCAAAGATAAAAAGAGGGAGGGAGGATTTGAGGTGCCCATGTCATTTATGTAACTTTCTGTACTCAAACTAGTCAATCAAATTAGATGACTAAAATGTGCACTTTAGCATTGAAAACTGCATTTATTTGTGTTGTGTTTCCCCCTCACAATTACTGCTACCCAAGAGACAACATTAGAAAGTAGATTCAACTTTCAACAAATAGGAATACAGCCTTAAATATGCATCTGGATTACTGTCTTCCTTTTTTGTCTGTATTCTTTTGTGTAATGATGTAAAACATGTTTTCCTGCTTGTCTGTAACACCCTTGGTAAAGGTTGCAATATTTTAATATATATGTTCACAATTTTTCAAGTCGGGTGTCCATATGAAAACTGAAAGAGAAAGATGTTTTTCTCACTCATTCTTACTGTTTTAGTTTAATCAAACTTGAAAACTCCTGTAGGCCTACATACCTACATGGCTCTTAAAGGATTAGCATTTAAATGTGCTTTCTATTTAAGTGCTGGGAGCCAAACTCATAATGTGTAAAAATGCATTTAAACATTTATCTGAAGCTTAGATAGGGCTTAAGCAGTCTGACTTAGTCATATTAAGTGGATATCTGCTACATTTACAGTCTTTTTAGCTGTAGTCTAATTCCCTCTTGTGGGTGTGTTTCCTTGGATAGCGTTTCCCTGTTGAGCTGCAGTGGAAGAACAGTAACAAAAAAAGGGACCTTGGCATTAAATAGACTGTTACGTTGAAAAAAGATATCTATTTGATTTGACTCATTTGGAAATCCAAAGTCTCATATCAGATTCAGATAAACCTTTAAATATTTTTTTTGCACAGAGGGAGGACTGTGTGTCACTTACATTATAAATGAATTATGAAAGGATCTTCCGATGATCAGTATGAACAGCAGGAGTGGTTGTGGCAAGAAAAAACAATTTCAGTGTTCATTTGGGCACCTGAATGTTGTTTTAAGACATAGTTGAACAATTGTGAACCTATCCTTTACAGTGCTATAAAATACATTTTTATGCTAAATAATGTGCAGATACAGTTATGTGCATTTTCTTTGAATCCCCACAGATTCATCTATAAACTGCTCACTTATGGATATGGTTATTAGAGACTGGGGGGGGGGGAATTACAGTGAATTATGAAAATGTTGATGATTACAAAGGGGGTTACATCTGAAGTCAGACCTTTCAGATTTTGCTCAGGAGGGTTTTTCCCTCATTTTTTAAATATTTAACATGTTACTGAATACATATATTGCAGTTTTTGATCCTTTGAAAATAATACTTTTTTTTATATTTTGTGAATAAATCATGACAGGGCTTAAATGGTGACAAAGTACCAATTAAACCCATGCCAGACTTTTTTTTAACAGAATATCTTTATTTTATATTGCAAAATCTACATGAACTAATGAATACATTTCAAATGAGTGATAAATCTTGCTTTATAAGAAATTATCTCCCTTAATAAATCATGTCAGTATCCATGAAAAACCCCTGAACTTAGATTTTGATGGGTACACATTTGTTAGAAGAAAAAAAAAAAAGTAATAAAATGCAATAAGTTAAATTACTTTGATTGAGTAATTTAACCAGTTACAATACTTATTTCATTTTAAATAGGGTAACTAGTAATCTATTACATTTCCAAAGTAACCTTCCCAGACCTGATAGCAGTCACTGCCTCCCACAGCTGTGACTGAAAGCTCTAGAAACGTCTCTTACGCTCTAACTGCGTCAGAACTGCCATCCTCGTCCTCGCGTACGTAAGAAGATCCGGCGTACAGTCCACAGGCTAGAGGCGTTTTTGCATTGCTTGTGTGTGGGCAGCGTTTCCTTCTTTTTTTACAGGCATTTCTATTCTTTTCACCAGGCTGTTTTATCTGTGAAAAAGAAGCTCACTTTCACGCCGACATGTAAGTTGTGGGAAGTGGGGAAAAACGGAGGGAAAAAAGCGATAGTACGAGCTGAGTAGCTAGCTTAACTAACGGGTAGCCGTCAGACAACATGCTTTGGCCAAGGCGGGAGGTTGGCCTTACCTCACTTAACTGTGAGCTAACGGTGACTCGCTCACAACCTTAGCTGTAATTATCCATACTGTGTATTTAAAAAATAAATTAAAAAAAGCCCAAGGCACCATCAGAGTTATTTTAGCAGAACAGGTTTCGCCGCATTAGCTACTTTTACTTTACGTGATTTCATGTGTCAGGTGCACCGCATGGCTTAAACTAGCACGGTTAGCAGAGGCTCATAGAAATGCTCCCTACAATGCTATCATTAGGTTAGCATCAGGTCTGTGCCAGCAACCGTGACTTCAGCTTTATACAGAAAATGTGGGAGCTGCAGTGATAACAGCAAATCTCTTTAATCGGTGGAGGATTTGTGGTGTAGTCGTGAAGGGAGGGAGCAACAGCGTTTTGTATTGAAAGCTAACGTAATGTCCATCCACTGCTTTGGCTGGTCCACGATCATTTCTAAGAGGATTTGAAAAGCTAAAAGAGGGGCCATCACTTCAATGCGTGGACGAGAAATGCGCTAATAATGTAAAGATAGTCGGGAAATGATGGCTACAACTGCTGCATAAAATTAATATAAATCGAAAACGAAACCGTAGTTATTGATGAGTGGTAACCACTGACCATGTATCTGTACTGGATAGGAAAGTATTTCTCATTGATGTAGATGACGATACGTTTGTATTGATAAAAGACCAATCACATATTATTTAATAAGGTTTAAAGGAAAGGTTCACAGTGTTTCATGTCTGTCTAAAACAACGTTGAAATAGATTTTGATTGCTATAACCATTCCTCCTGTTCACACTAGTTATGATAAGATCCGTTTATAATGCACTTACAATGTAAATGATGGGGGCCACATGTCTTCCTTCTATGCAAAAATCCATTTGAAAGTTTATCAGAAGCTAATATGAAGCTACAGCCGTCCATATTAGTCTAAATATCTTATACAATTAGTCTTTTGTGCCAATGTCACTCTTTTTGTAACTATTCGTCCACTTGATTGACTATTATAGACTGCTAATCTTTTAAATGCTTTTTTTTTTGCACAAAATGACTGTGTGAATACAGTGGTCCTCATAACTGACTTGAAAATGCATTCGCAGGGGATCTTTTAGTAGCCAGTATGAACAGGAGTAATGATCAGTGAGGAAAACCTCTTTGATTGATGTTTTAAAAAACCCACAAAAACCTATCTTTTAAGGTTACCAATCTTGGGGGAAAAGAGCATAAATTATTCCTCATATCTTGTATTAACTCTATTAGTCGGTATTTCTAAGTTAATTATGCATCACTACTTATTTTATGCTGACTTTGGTATATTAGTCACACCCAAAGACTTAAAAAAAACATGATTATAACTTTGGCATCGCCAGGTTAAAAGCAGTACAATAATATTCATAATTTCTAGGAAACCTGAGGTGAAACCATGCAAAAAATACTGAAATTTGACTTGTCACAGATGTTTTACCTTCTAGGCGTCTTGATACAGGAGCACACTGTGTAACTGGATGCTGTGTGGCAACCTGATACACAGGCTTTTTTTTGCCCACCTGTTACCTGTACTGGTGGTATCATGTATTTTTTATGAAAATTGTGGCTTTAATGATCTGTACTATGTACTTCTACAAAAACATTAGATAGGCATTTTCTAAAGTGCTCCTTATTTCTGCATCAGATCCTGACATTGTGTAGAGCTCCGGCTAAAAGCACCAAGATCTGCGCTCTAAATGGGTCTCGTGACTCACACTTTAAAAGCATTAAGGGTTGCTCTCTTTTTACGTGCCGTTTAGAGTAAGTATTATGAAGCTTTTGATGTTTTGACGTCTTCTGTTTCTTCACAGGCATCCAGCAACTGCCAAGTGGTACGACAGGAGGGACTCTGTTTTTATAGAGTTCTGTGTGGCGGACAGCAAAGATGTTAAAATCAACTTTGATAAAATAAAATTCGGTTTCAGGTACGTTTGTCTCATGCTGGCTATTAAAACAAAACTATCAAGCTGTATTTTACTATCAATCTTGTGTTAAATGCATTGTTGTTGGGTCTCTTTTTGGTGACTGAAGTTTAATGCAGACTACAAGACTTTCCTCCAACAAATGTCTCAAATGTGAGACTTTTTGCCCTCCTGCCTGTCACAATAGGCCCTCTAGTTCAAGCTTCTCTGAGACATGTCCTCATTGTGTCTTGAGTAGTCTCTGACACTAATACAATTTTCAAGCACTTTTGAATTTATTGTAGCCAAAAAACAAGAAGTGCTTGAAATCGTAGCACCTTGGACCAATCTAAGATGGTAGAAGAGCAACATCCAATGAAAGTACAATGGGGAACAGGAGGCGGGAGGGAGGGAAACAGCAGACACATACATCCCAAAATAAAATAGCACAGCACATAACCATTAATTATTATGTCTTAACAGGCAGCATAGGACATAGGATGCTTCAAAGACATGCAGCAAATGCTGAAACAAGATAACAAGTGTGCAGTTGTATGCGATATTGTGATCAAAAATAGTTGAATGTCAATTTCATCACAACACAAACCACAAATAATCCTGTTTATTTTTACATTCAGATTAAATATATTTCTTTAATTATCACGATTATTCGCACCAGCTGTGTGTTTTTTTTACAAGTGGAATAATCTTGTAATCAGTGCACCACATCTGGGATAAGTTGTGTACACACTCACAAACACTTCGCATCATAACAACAACAGTTTAGGACCCAAAAAAAGTCTCATGGTGAAAGTTCAGCACAACATTTTTTGAACGTTTTGTAGCCTGCATTTGTCTTCATGTTTTCTAAGAATTTGAAGTGTAATTTCTGTTTTTTTTTCCTCTGCAGTTGTCTTGGTGGAACTGACAATGTCAAACATGAGAATGAAATAGACCTTTTTGAAGCCATTGATGAAAATGTAAGTATGATCATTGCTTTGTATAGTTTCATAGATCACACGAAATGTATCCTGAAATTAACAACACATTTATGTTTTCTCGTAAACACAGGAATCCAAACATAAACGCACAGATCGCTCAGTGTTGTGCTATCTACGAAAAGCGCAGCCAGGGAAGGCGTGGCCGAGGCTAACAAAAGAGAAGGCTAAGGTAATTTACACACAAGCAAACTGTTCTTCTTGTCTTGAAGGACAGTGTGTCATTAAATTGGCTTGAAATGTTAACTGTTAATGCAGTACATTCAACTGGAACTAAAATGACACAAATGTGTGTGTGTCCCTCCCTATTTCTCTCTCTCTCTCTCCACAGCTGAGTTGGCTCAGTGTGGACTTCAACAACTGGAAAGACTGGGAGGATGACTCAGATGAGGAAATGGGCAACTTCGATCAATTCTCAGATGTAAGTGCTGCTCACTGACTTGTACGAGTTCAAATTTGTCTTTACTTTAAAGAGGTAAATGTTTGGAATCATGAGGAGCTTTTTCCCAAATGATTGCATCAGCTTTTATACCATCATTAAATATAACAAACATCCAAAAAACTCAACCATGGCATTTGCACCACGCCCAGAATGTAAGATAAAAAATGTGGATAAAGGAATATAACTGTTTAAAAAATGAGATGGTAAAATTCGCATACTTTTGTCCTCCTAGAGATGTCCCAATGCAGCTGTTCTGTTAAAACATTATTTATTTCAGTCACATGAAAGGGCCATACAGAGTCTCAAGTTGATGTTTATGCATGTTTTCAACAGAATATTGCACACTTGGCATAAAAAAGTCCTAATTTATATTCTAGTGAGGTAGAGTTTTCAGGTTAAAAAAGGAAAAAAGGAGCTCCCTGTTTCACACTTGGCCTGGAACCTTTTTTGCTTGTCATTCCCTCCTCTCTTTCTTTACTTTAATTTCCTGTGTTCTCTCCACAAAAGAAAAACAGAGCACTGATATCAGAGCGGTACTTGTTGTCGACCAACACCCCAAGTATAGATATTCTAATTGGTACTAGGAGACACAAAGAGAATGATGCATGCCTACTGTCTAATCTTATTAAGTGAAAAAATGCGGCAGAATGCCCTGTCATTCCTTTCATCAGGAGAAATCACATTATTGATGTAAGGTATGAACTAAGCTGAAACTGATACAGATGCAAAGGTTTTTCCACCTTTGTCCCATTTCGAATGCCTGGGTTTATGAAGCATTTAAGGAAAGTAAATGACACTTTTGGTGTAATATTACAGATGATGAACAACATGGGAGGTGAGGATGACCTACCTGATCTAGACGGTGCAGATGACGTAAGCTTTTTTCCCCCTTTTGTTTGCTTTCTAAGCATTTATTGGCTTGTATGCAGTACTGAAAACTGATATGGGGTTCAGGCTTACTAACATTTCCCTAATCTTTTACCCTTTTGATTTTTTTAGGATGAGTCTGCAGATAGTGACGATGAGAGTAAGTATTAATGAGCCTTTACAACAACTGCAATTACAACTGTATATGATGACTACACCTTTTTAAATGTGATGTTTGTATTGATGCAAGGTTTTAATGTGTTTTTCCTGTTTGACTTCACTTTCAGAAATGCCAGATTTGGAGTAGAAGGACTGTAAGACTCTGGAATGAAATGGAAGAACAGAGGGCAAGAAGAATCAAAACAAATGTATATCTTGAAATCGAAGGCAGTGACAAACAACTGTACATATGAGTCAGTAGCCATATTTAAATCCATAGCCTCAGCTCCAAACTCTTGACCGATCAGTCCACTGAAGGTTGATATGCATGGTATTGTACAGAGCAGCTATCTCCACTTCCATTTGCTGTACTGCACCTTTTTGGGTATCGTTTTACTGTTAAATATTACAACTAAGCACACATTACTTGTTGGAAAAGCTGTATAGTTGTCCTCAACTGAGCAATACGTGTTAAGAGATTTACAACTTGTTTTCAAATAAATTGTGGTTAAAAAAAAAAAATTTAAAAAAAGAGGCCCGCCCGTTCCCAATGTTGTGGTTTTAAGTTAGTCGACCAGTGTAGTTTCTCATGATTTTTAAGACAACACTAGCTGTGTACATCTGACAATTAGATGAATTTACTGATTGGGTTCCTCTAAAGCCTTCCATGTGCCGTGAATTAGATATCCAGGAAAACCAGTCCTTGTTTCTGTAGCTTAACCTTCCAGCTTACATGTTTCCCTTTACTTATCGTTTAATGTTCGTGAAATTGGAGTATTCTGAAATCATTGCAGAAATATTTGCATCTTCCCACTGACCATCTACTCTGGTAATTTGAATGAATTCCACACGTTCGGTATCTTAACAGTTCCTCTCTCCATACCTGCCTAACATGCACACTCGCGTTAGACTGCAAATGCAAGACAACATGCTTTGCATTTCATAAAGAGGCCTGAAGCTCGGTTGGGCCTCAACATCATGTGGTTCGTTGCTATCCTCCTGGTTCTTTCCATTTGTTCATCTAGAGTAGATCCTCCCTCGTTGGCGAGGGAGTGTCGGAAAGATATGGCGACATGTAATGACCAAATTATATTTGCACTGTCAATAAAATGTAAGGGGAGACCAGTAATGTTGAATTACAGTGGAAATTCTTTTTTTATTGTCTACATCTTTCTAATAAACTGTTTAAGAATCATTTTTAGTGAGTTTTTTTTTTCTCTTTACATCTGATTAATTTATATAAGTGTGTCTTTCTTCCAGAAGTACAGGGTTGGGGATGGTGGGTTTCAATCCCTTAAATATTATTGGGAATTAAACATTTTTTTGGATATAAGACATGATTTTGGGGAATTGTAGGAGCAAGTTGGGCTTTTACCCTGACACTAACCACTTTATTAGGAACATCTGTGGAATATAATACAACAGCTCTGCTTTAAATTCTACTTTGACAATGTTTGTATTAGTTTTTGTTAATATTGTCAGAAAGGTGATAATTATACTTTGCTACTGAGGTTGTAGTGGTTGGTGATGGTGTACTGGAGTGCATTATATTGGAAAGTGTTCTCAATATTATGCGCCACTCATATCTTAACGGAATGGACAAAACATTAGCGACACTTTAATTTTCCACAATTTAATGGTGAGTGTATGTACTAAGATTGATTTTAGTAAGCAGATGTATTGTGTACATATTTGAGGACATCCTGAAATCACTAATTTTATTTTTAGACTTACAAAGACAATTACATCAGTGTTATGGTGTTGTGGCCCTGTCAGCAGGGTTTCAATTCTCTTAAAATTAGAAAAATAAGTTTCAAGATTACAGTGCATCACTTGATTGCATACTCAAAGAAACTTTACAGGATATAACACTGGCCTTTTCATGTTTTTAAATAAACTTTGTTGTATTTAATAGAGGTAATCTTACTTAAAGTACTGTGTTCCTACTTGAGTATGATTTCTTTGGTACAGCAGATGTCGGCGCTAGGACCCAGAATCCTGCAGGCAGCTCCACCGAGAATGAAGACTTCCTCTTCAGGCCTGATTTCCTCACTGTCGTTTATGAGAAGGTTTCTGAAATATGTTAAACTAGTTTCCTGTTTTACTCTGAGGAACTTTAAGATAAAAGCGTAGATTTTATTCTGCAGCTGAATGCGGATGCATGGGTGGGATTACCACTGGATTGTTTAAATTTGCTTTACCAATAATCTAACCTGAACAATATAAAGAAAAAGTTTTTGGGGCAAACAAAAGATAATATATCATTATAGTTGACTATGTTGATTAGCTGTAAACTCACATCAGTAAATACCAAATGAACCACTTTGTTTTATTACTGTTTAGTGGTGGAAATTACTAAATTGAACTCAAGTAGCCCATTTAAGTACATCTGAGGAGCTGTCAATTACTTCATTTGAGTTTGTCCATTTTATACTACTTGTTACTTCTACTCCACTACATTTCATATTCCACTTTTTGCTCCATTACAGTTATTTGACAGCTATTATTGATAATAATCGGTGGTGGAAAAAGTATTCAGATCCTTTACTTAAGTTAGAATACCAGTACAGAACTGTACAAATACTCCATTACAAGTAAATGTCCTGCATGAAAAATTAATTAATAATAATTAATTAAAAGTACATAAATGTAATTTAAGTATTGTAGTAAAAGTAGTGGTTTATATATATCCGTCAGGAAGACCAAACCACTGCTTTTACTGCAATATTTTAAGAACATTTTACTGAGTACACACTACTGAGTTTAAAAAAAAAAAAGGACTTAAAACATTTCTTTTTAGACTTTTCATTAATCTTGCTGGTTGCTGCTTTTATGCTCATATTTTTAAGATGTTTTATGTTTTTTGTTTTAAATCTGTTTTTTATATTGATGCTTTTACATTGTAGCACTTTAAGATTTGCTTCAAATGTAAAGTGTGTTACAAATAAAATGTATTATTATTCGTATTATTATCATTATCATTATTATTATTATTATTATTATTATAAACATTACTTAAGTAGGTTTTTCATTCAGGACTTTTACTTTCAATGTAGTGTTTTTACATCGCTGTAGGCTATTGATATTTTTACTGAAGTAAAGGATCTGAATACTTTTCCCATTACTGAAAAATAGTATTATTAATAAAATAACAACAACACTATTAACAATAGAACACAATTCGTATTACTATTTTATTATTGTGTTATTATACTATTGTAGCATTGTTTTTGCTGTTGTTGATAAAGATGATGATGATTAATAATAACAATACATTATTACACCAACAGACTCATGAACAGTTTCTATCCAAATACCATCACCATACTGAACACTGCACTAAAGGATGCTGCAATTAAGGCATCATAGACAATCATGAGCTATGAAGTGCAATATTCTTATTTATTCTTACAATGTGCAATACAAGCATCAACTGGCTGTACAACGTAGGTACCAAGTACTGTGTATGCAGCGTTGGGGAGTAACTAGTTACATGTAACAGCGTTATGTAATTTAATTACAAAATAAATAGTAACTTTAATCCGTTACAGTTATTGAGAACAAATGTGCAATTAATTTAGTTACTTATGAACATTTTGATGATTACAAAGGGGGTTACATTTAAGATTTTGCTCAGGAGGAGGGTTTTTTCCTATTTTTTAAATATTTAACATGTTACTGAATTCATATATTGCTGTTTTAATACTTTGAAAACTTTAAAAAAAAAAATATATATATTGTAAATAAATCATGACGTGGACCTTATTTGGAGCAGACATGGGCTTAAATGGTGTCACAGTCCCAATTGAGCCCATGCTAGACTTTTGACTTTTTTCATAAAATATCTATTTTATATTTTTTTTAATCTACATTAACTAATGAATACATTTTCTAATGAGCGATAAATCTTGCTTTATAAGAAATGATCCCTCTTAAAAACATGTGAGTATCCATGAAAAACACCTGAATTTAGATTTTGGTGGACTTAATGGGTACACTTACTCCACCAGTTGAAAACATTCATTAGAAAATAGGAAAGTAATCAAAAAGAAATAAATGTAATAAGTTACATTACTTTTTTAATAAAATAATTGAAATAGTTACATTAATTATTACATTTTAAATAGGGTAACTAGTAATATGTAACCTATTACCTTTCCAAAGTAACTTTCCCAACTCTGCTCATTATTATTATGAGTTTTGTTGTGAAGTCCTGATGAAGAAATGTGACCGGATGTGTGTGTAGTTATTGTGGGGATGTTGACATCGCTGCTGTTCGCTCTGTTCTGTGATCATGGCTTCACTGGACCACACCAGCCATGTTTGCTAATTTAAACCCCAAAGGTTCGGGTTTAGTTGTTTATTATTTATCGCTGTGTCCATCTCCACCTTTGCATATCCGCTAAAGACGAAGGTTTTTAGAGGCAGCTGTGCCTTCGCGATCCAAAAGGACTGGAAGGTTGGAGATAGCTTTTTAAAAATTGAAATATATATCAGCGAAACTTTTGATGGTGGTGGTGGTTGTGTTGTAGTGTGGGAGGATGATGATCTCTCTGTAAAGAAAAAAATGTGTCTAGTGTGCGAGCAGCGTAAACAATGTAACTTCATCTGGCTGCTAGCTGCGTTAGCCTCTGAACAAAAGGGAGCTCCATCTGTTAACAAGCGAAGTCTTGACTGGGTTTTAATTATTATCGGTTGATATTTATTTATTTCTCCACCCGCAGTCCCCCTCTCTCCCTCTGTCTCTCGCTGCTGGGCATCATTGATACAACCCAGCGTGGTTGCGGTACCTGCTACCTGGCTATGGGCTAACATCGCAGCTTAAAGTAACGTCCTCAGTGTTAAAAACGTAAAGGATGCTATCAGTTAGCTGCCCTGGCTAACGACTTCTAGCTAGGTTATATATTGTGATGAATTAGCGAAAATAACCTTGGAGTTTGAAGCTGTGAGAGGGGAAAAATAATAATAAATAAACGACTTTTTTTTTGGTAAGTTTAGTTTGTATTTATGGCTAAAGAGTGAGAGTTGTTGGTTAGCACAGCTGGCTAAAAGCGACGCTTTAAAGTGAATTGTTCCGTGTGAGGAGTCGGCTAGCTCGGCTTAGCTTGTAGCTAGGCGACGGGCCTTGTCGCAAATTAGGAAATCAAGTCTCCCAACAGAGGGGCACGGAGCTTATTAAATAGCGAGTGTTGTAGTTACAGTCATTCAGGCCTCGGAGTGACTGAGATATTCCCTTGCTTTAATATAATCCTCCTCCATTGTTTAGTTTGAGGCCGGGTCTAGAGTGGTGTTTGTTCGCCTGGGCCGTCACTACATGTATCGTCTGGGGTTGGCGTTAGCAGCAGTGGCAGCGCCTCATCAGCGGTAATGATGAGCTTCATCGTAATATTTCGGCTGTCCATTACGGCTTTCGCAAAGGCCTGGCAAATCTGCTGTGGCTGTTTGCTGTAGCTTGGCTGCGACATTTTGATGGTTGTTGTTGTTGGAAGGAAATGGTGCTGTCACAAGGCTTGCAGATGCCAAAAAAATTCATATTTCTTTTTTTTTTTAGGGATAGGCATTTTTTCGTTCGTATTATGGTAGCAATGAGTGTGTTCAAATGCATGCATAGAAATAAATGAGGAATGAATTAAATAATACATTTGTAATGCGCGTCGTGCATATGCGTCTGTACATGTTACAGGAGATGAACACTAGTTGTAGTAAAGTTTGAATTTCTGTATTTATGTTTTCTTGTTATTTTTGTTTCATGTTTTGTTTTTTGGTTGTTGTTTTTTTTAGATGGAGGCAAATAATCATTTCAACTATGGCACTCACTCCTCAGCAAACTCAGGACTGAAACACTCCTCAGGGGATTCTCTTTATACTAACGGGTCCTCCATGAGTTTTCCTCAGCAGGGGAAGAGTGAGTATTTTTTATTTATTAAAAAAAAAAAATCTTTTTACACTTGACTGAAATGCAGAATAAATTTAGCCTCATATACACAACAGTTGCCATTTTACAAACTTCACTTTCTCCCTTCACCAGAACTGTTTTAATAAAGCAAACTGTAAACTTTTTTATCTTTATCAATGGTTTCATGTTTAACAGATATGAATGGCGAAATGAATGTGAATGGCGTCACTACTGTACTCGGGTCCGGTGTGCCTGGTTCCCACCCACCAACTGCTCCTTACCCACACATGAGCAACCACCACCAGAGCAGCATGGGCTATGACTACTTGTGGGGAGGACACCCGCAGTATAGTCCAGGCATTGGCACCTCTCCTGTGCACGGGATGCACCAGAAGCAGCCTGCACCTGGGATGGTGCAGCCTCAGTCACAGCACCACTTCCAGGGTCACGGACAGTACCAACTGAATGGTGGTATCGAAAGCTCCCACCAACCGCCTGTGGCAGGCCCACCAAACATGCCTCTTACTGGGAGTCAGTACTGGAACAGGAGTAACCCTGGCCCGCAGCAGATAAGTTATAATTCCCACAGTATGTATGGGACCTACCAGAGTCAGGCACATCCTGGGATTACACCGTCACAGCATCACCAGCAGCAGTCCTTACAGCCGCCCCCACATCAGCCGTCACAGCAGCACCTCCACTCCCACCGTCACCCACCCCATCACCACCAGCAGCACCAGCAACCACAGCATTATGGCTTGATGCCTAATGGGATGCCCTACTACCAGCATCAGCCCCAGCTCCCGTCCCTGCCGTCTACCCAGCAGCAGCAGCCACCACAGCAGTCTCAACCTCAAAGTCAGGCTCAGTTGATGCCCCCAGCTGCCCAGAATTTTACTCCTCCACGTGGCAGCCCACAGCATCACAGTTTAGGCAGAGGGGGTACTAGCAGCCCTCTCCCTGTGGGCATGTCCTCAGTACCAATGATGTCACCGTCAGCTGTGCAGGATAGTGGATCACCTAAGAGCCACAGCAGGGAAAGGAGCCCCCATGCTAGCAACGTGGCGATGTCTACTGCTGTGCAAGGTGACTACTTAACACTTTTTAGATGTTTCTGTGAAACCTTTTCAATCATTTAATCTTGTCATTCTTGTTTTTCTTCAGTTTCCACAAAACAAAATAACTATAATCATTTCTTCTGCCTGAAATTGATCAGCTCGTAATTTTGATACTGCTGTATTTCCTCATAAATTAAGCTGTACTCCTCTGTCTTACATTTCCTCTTAAAGCCAAGACTGGGTTGGCACTCATGTTGCCAAACTGTCTTCTTCCTCTGTAGCCAACTTGGCATAGTCATCCCAGATGCTGATCATATTAAACCATGACTCAGTGGTTGCCTTGAAAGAGTTATGTGGCATCTTTAAAAAAAATAGTGTTGAAATACCAGTTATTTTTTTACAACCCTTTTTTATTGGTTTCAAGCTTACCTATGTAGGCTGTAACTTGCGCACACATTTCTAGTAAAAAAAAAAAAGTGTCTCGCTGCCAGTTCTTAATGGTTGGACATTTAACCAGCAGGTGCCACTGTTTGACTGTGTGCTACACGGACCAACCTTTGGCAATAACCCGTCTCTGTCATGCTTTGTGAGGAACAGCTAATGCCTGCAGAACATTTTTGAATTATAACATGTCATTATTTCTGCATGATTATAGTCGGTATGAAAATCCACTGCCTGAGTGACCATAAAATGTTTTAATATATAATACTGCCAGTCTGAATTCATCATAATTTTTATAACTTATTTAAAGGAACAACTTTTTATTCACTGTTTTGTTGATTCTTTTCTTTTTCAGGGCATGCGAGGGAAGCTGCCAAGGAAGTAGACACAAGCTATAACGGTATGGAAAGGGCACCTGTTGCTCAGAGGCTATCCAAACCTTCTGCGGGACCTGCAAGTGATTATCATGAGCATTCTGAAAATCCAGCATCTCAGCGTCCAGATATGGCTTCCCCTGTCAGAGAGCCAGCAGTGATGAATACACCTCCCCAGTCCGCGTCATCTCAGCTCTCTGCATCTACATCGCCTGCAGCAGTGTCACCGTCTCTAAACAAGGCCTCAACCCCTCCTCGGGCCTCTGCAGCTCCTGCTGTCTCTGGATCTCCCATATCAGGCTCTGGGCCCCCTGTTGTTTCACCCCCTGATGTAGAATCTAATCCACCACAAAT
The DNA here is from genome assembly GCF_963691925.1 of Scomber scombrus. NCBI lineage: Eukaryota > Metazoa > Chordata > Actinopteri > Scombriformes > Scombridae > Scomber > Scomber scombrus. Next base: position 22,447,637 of record NC_084979.1, on the reverse strand, counting down.
CTCAACACCTCCCAATGTGTTGTCGGCTTCATCTCCATCTGCTCCTCCTAGACTTTCCTCACCTCCCCTAATGATGCAAGGCCTCAGGCCTCCTCCTTCTGCTGCAGCTGAGATAACTCCTGCTGGATCCAAGCATCTGTCAGCGGGGTCTTCTTCCTCCTCCCTGCCCACATCACCTCCAAAGTTATCTACACTTCTAGGTTCTGCTTCATCAGAGTCTGTGGCTCATCAGAACAACTCAGCATTGTCTCCTACAGCTTCTGGGCCCCCCACTGCACCCATCTCATCTCTTCAACAGATGGTTATAGGGTCCATGACATCTTGCCTTCCCGATTTATCTGGAGCTCAGCATGAAAAGCCTGGAGCCCCAAAATTGATGTCTACGTCTTCATCAGTGTCTGATGCATCTGTGAGTGCAAATTCCTCATCGGCTGGTGTGGCTCCATCTCTAATGTCAAAATCTGTACCTTCAACCTCGAAACCACCTGGCTCTTTTTTATTAACATCTGGATCTCCCACGTCTATGTCCAAAACTCCTTCTGTTGGCAATAAACCTTGTGACCCAGGACCCGCATCCCAGCGTCAGACATTGTACACTCCTCCAGCTGTTGACTCTAGTCTTTCCACTGCTTCTGCAGCATCCTCCCCACCAGAAGGGGTGAATTTACCTTCCCTAGCAGCCAAGGAAAGTCCTACAGTCCGACCTCTGTCTACCCTACCTCTTCTAACCACTCAAGCCTCCAGGACTGCACCTGTGTCCGCCCCTCCTGCCTTGGTGTCTGTGCCTCCAGCAATGGGTACATCTTCTGGAGTGGTCCAAAGTTCTGAGTCTGGGCAGCATCCTTCTAACTCCACTCCTCCCTGTACGCCAAAACAGTCGTCTCTCAAGCCAGAGCACCATGGTCATAGTGAGGACAGGAAAAAAATTGGAACACCAGAAGAATTCCTCCCTCAGCTTGATTCTGGCACAATAAAGAAACCACAGAACGTAAAAGCTACTGAGACTCAGAAATCAGAAATTCGCACACACAAGTCCTTCATTGATCTTCCTGGAAAACATGCAGAGACCACAGTGGCTCCCGATCGGAAGACGGAGCGTGAAAAGCAACACATGCAGAGCAGTTTCAGTGACATAGGTGAGGCAGAGGACTCCATGATGGAGCAAACTCCACTTAGAGAGTCCCCACATCTCCACAGCACTAGAGCAGAACATCTGACCGATGAAGAAAGTTTTGATAACTCTTCATGTACCGCCTCTAGAATTGATGCCAGCTCTTTCTTGGAAAAGACTTCTCTCTTAGACGGTGACAGCTCATGTGTAGATGACTACGATCCCTTTGACAGCAGCTTTCACCTGAGAAAAGGCACTTCTCAGTTTGACAGTACTTCGAAAACAGAAGAGGAACCATCTACTGCGTTTGACACAACTAGAGACAGCTGTTCCTCTGTGGACGACTCCAGAGATGACACATTGGATTCCACCAGGGAAGGAGAAACCTCTGAGGCAGAAGAGACCAAGGACAGTTGCCAAATCACTGGAGAATCCATGCTGGAGTCTTCTCTAAACAATACTTCTCAGATGGAAGAGCCCCCTGTCGACTCAAGTGACGTGTCTCTCTCGCACTCATTTGTGCCAAGTCGTCAAGGTACTTTCTTAAAGTTCATGATCATTGAAACTAGTACATATACCAATATTTTCTTTCCCCCCCCAAAAAGTTAAATTTCTTTCTTTTTTCCTTTCTTAATCACCAAATTAATGCTCTTCCTGTTTTTCTGTGTCATGAGACCTTATATTTGAATTCTACTAACACAGTTTAATGTCATCATTTCCTCTTTGATTAGGGCCTGAAGCAGAGTGGGAACCCAGAGGACATGATACACCAGACTCAGTTGGACGCATTAGTATGAAGACCACTGTTAATGAGGCGATGACTCCCCCAAGTTTCAAGATGAAAGATGAGAACTTCATCGCCTTCAGCACCCCAGCAGAGAGCCCTGCTGTACACCCTCTCCAGCCAGTCACTGATCAGGTTGTGTCAGCTTCTGGAGGACATGTGAAAACCCCAGGGAAACCACGTAAACCTCAAGCTCCAAAGGCAATATGGACAAGAACCCCAGGTATTTAGCAGTCTGAATTCAACAAAATGTTACTTTAAATAAATATCATGCTTTATTTAAAACATTTCTCTTTCCTTCTTTTCCTCCAAGCTCCTGAAGGGACCCAAAGGAAGCCTCGGGCTCGAGCCCCTAAAGTGGAGAAGATAAAGACCGATGGAGAAGACAACAAAGAACAGGTAGCGAAGGGCAGAAAGAGGAAGAAGTCTCTCAAGGTGGATGTCAAAGAAACATCAGATGTAAGTGGAGAGGCTGGGCCTCCCACAGAAGAGGTGGATCCAATCACAGCCACAATTAATGCAGTTCTTGCCAATGCGTTAACCATCAGCACAGCTGTCAACAAACCCAAGAAAATGAAAAGGGCCAAGAAACAAGACAAGGATGGCAGTGTGGTAAAAAAACCTAAACAAAATGCCGAAACAACTGCAGATGATGTTGAAGACAACGATGACGACAGCTCCACTGCAGGTAATAAAGAAGATTAAAAGAAATTTGTGGAGATCTTGTTAAAGATATGACGGCTAACAGTCCGATGCTAAGCCTGATTTTATGCTCTTTCTTAACAGGTGAATCTAACAAGCGAAGGGTTGCAACGGAAGACCAGGTTCAGTTCCCTCTGCGGCATGGGTAATGAGTTCCTTCAGTGCTTATTGAGGCTTAAAATCAGAATGAAATGATATATGAAGGAATCAGATCAGTTTTCAGCTTAGTTTATTAATCGTCCACTGCAGCTACATCTTTGTACATTTTGTTTCAAGTTTTCTGCTTTTAGGTCTTGACATGCTAACGTTCATTTCTCAGCTAATACTGTTGAAATAAGTAGTAGTGAATTACTTAACAAGGGTTGTATATGTGACACATTCTGTCAGAGATCTCAAATACCTGTGTTTTTATTAAGTTTTGACACGTTTTAAAATGTGTGCAGTGTTGATACATTATACTCCAACTCCTGGAGGCTTGCTATGTTTTGTCTCTAAAAACCTATGACAGGACTGTAATTCTGATCTCTCTTCTTGATAGTTGGAGGAGGGAGATTCGTGTGAAGAAAATGGAGAATCGCATGAAAGGTGAAACCTGGTATTACACACCTTGTGGAAGGAGGATGAAGCAGTTCCCAGAAATAATCAAGGTACATTTCCACGGCTACAAAGCACAACCAAACAGGTCTTTTTTTTTAAATTGTTGAAATGGTTGTCTTTCCCAACAAATACAACTAATGTTGACCACTATTTTTTCCCCCATCTCTTGTCTCTCTTTTCTTTGAATTGCTTCACTCAGTACTTGAAGAAACACCAGGACAGCGTGGTAACCAGAGAACACTTCAGCTTCAGTCCACGAATGCCTGTCGGAGATTTCTATGAGGAGAGAGAAACTCCAGAGGTTTGTGTACCAGCTCTGCTCAGTTAATTCAATGCTCAGAGATTTCAATTCTCTACTGTAAGTTACAAATATGTATTCTCTACTATATGTTATAGGGTATGAAGTGGACCCTCTTGGCCAATGAAGAGGTTCCCTCTATGATCATGGCCATAACTGGTCGTCGAGGTCGACCCCCAAACCCTGATAAAGAGAAACCCCGCAGGGTTCGTGGCATAAGGGGAGGGCAGGCCCGCCGACCTGGTAGACCTCCCAAACCTCAGATGATTGACCTCCTGAGCAAAGTTGACGCCAAGCTGTTGAAGCGACTTGAGGCCAAGGGTGAGTGAATGTCGATTCCACGAGGTGTTCAGGGATGTGTATAGTTAATAGAAATGGCATTTAGGTCTAAGGCAAGGCGACTTGCTTAGCAGGAAACATCAAGAAGTTTTTGCTGTGTGTAAATATTTGTTTTTTGCTTTGTTTTTTGTAGAAGCTCTCACAGAGGAAGAAAAGGAGAAACTTGCAAAAATTAAGAAGAAAATGAAGAGAAAGGTCTGTACTCTTACTGTTTGTAATGTTAAACTGTCAAGTGTCCATGTGTCATCCTGATTTTTTCATTTATTTATTTTTTGCTGTTCATTATTTAGGCAAGAATGAAGAGAAAGGAGGATGCAAAGATCAAGAAGATGAAAGAGGAGAAAAAGAAAGCGAAGGTAAAGAAAAGACACAACATTGCACAAAATGATTTATCATCGTGTCATACTAGTCATGTCCTCAGCATCACCTGTTCTTTTTTCCATTATGGTTTCAGATCGAGCAAGAGGCCAAGGGCCTTGAGTTGAAGGCTGAATCAACAGACCCGAATGCTCCTCAGGTCAAACAGCCAGCATCAGCGTCTGCTGCAGAGCCCAAGAAGCCTGGCCGCAGGAGGTCAGTGAAGGTTGAGGCTGCTCCACTGGTACAGCAGACAGATGAGGAGAGGATAGCACAGGGTAAGCGGGTGCTTGGCGCTCGGAGTAAAGCCAAGGCTCTGGCTAAAGCTCAGGCTGAGGCAGAGGCTGCAGCTCAAGCTGCTCTGGCAGCCAAGAGGACAGCGGAGAGGAGAGCGCAGGCCCAGAGACGCCTGGAGGAACGCAAGAGGCAGCAGCTGATCACAGAAGAGCTGAAGAAGCCCACGGAGGACATGTGTCTCACTGACCACAAAGTGAGTTTTGTCATTTAAACCCAGTTTGTTTTAGTCTACTCTGTTGTATGTTTTGTCAATGTGATCATGACTTTTTACATTTTTCTTCCTCCAGCCCCTGCCAGAGCTGTCTCGTATCCCTGGTGTGGTTCTGTCCGGCACAGCCTTTGCACACTGCCTGGCTGTGGTTGAATTCCTTCATGGTTATGGAAAGGTGATTGGTCTCAATGTACCCAAGGATATCCCCAGCCTTGCTTCCCTGCAGGAGGGCCTGCTAGGCCTGGGCGACAGCCAAGGAGAGGTCCAGGACCTACTCATAAAGCTGATGGATATTGCACTCCATGATCCAGGCCTGCCGTCATATTATCAGGTGTGTAAAACACTTGGAACATTTTCTCCATTAATGCAACCCAAATGATAAACTGTTAAGCTACATTTTCCTCTCCATCTTCCCATCTCTACTTGCAGTCAGTAAAGATCCTTGGGGACAAGCTGGTTGAGTTAGATCTGACCCGCAGCACAGTTTCAGAAGTTCTTCGCATCTTTTTGGAATCTTATGGTTATGATACAGAGGTGTGCAACACATTGAGGACCAAAACATTTCATGCCCTGCCTCCCGACACCAAGGCATCCATCCTGGCTTTCCTGGTGGAGGAGCTTAATGGCAGCAATGTTGTAACAAGGTGAGAACAAGAACTCATTATTTACTCTGTAGGTTAATCCTGAAACTAAACATTTGTTACTCACATTGCTGTTACTTAATGTATGTTCTGTATTTCAGTGACATTGACAACACATTGGAGAACATGGCAACCTACAGGAAGAACAAGTGGATCATTGAGGGGAAATTGCGCAAGTAAGACTTTTTAAAATGAAATGAATCACTCAGATCAGTCACAGCCTTTCAACATGTTGATCCTGATTGTCTTCTCTCTTGCAGACTGAAGGCGGCACTAGCGCGTCGCACAGGACGATCAGAGGAAGAGCTGTGTTTTGAGGAGAGGAGGCGCAGTGCCAGAGTAGCGGAGGAAGAGAACCTCAGTCTGGAGGAGAATGTAGTCTTGGAGAGAGGGAACCGCCGTGCACGCAAAGAAGAGCCAAAACTCAGTGATGTATGTATCTTCTCCAGTGTTTTATCTAGAATTAGAAACCTTTTTTTATTTATTTATTTATTTATTTTTGGGCTTTTGCCTTTATGAAAGTCAGTAGACCAACACAGGGAGTACAGGGGTAAAAAAAGGGGAATGACAGTGGACGTTGCAGTTATCTGATATGCACTTTAACCATTGGGCCACCATGACACTTCAGAAACTGATCATTTCTATATCTGATTCTGTCTTTTCTGCTACAGACTGAGAGCCCTACAAATGCCAGCATTCCAGAGCTTGAAAGGCAGATAGATAAGCTAACCAAGGTAAGACTGATGCCCTGAAGACAGTGTTTTATACATACATATACTGTATGTTATTCCTAATTATTGAACATTCCCCTTGTTTTGCTATTCACAGCGCCAAGCGTTTTTCCGTAAAAAGCTGCTACAGTCGTCGCATTCCATGCGGGCAATATTGCTTGGCCAGGACCGTTACCGGCGCAGATACTTGGCCTTACCTCACCTCGGAGGAGTTCTAGTTGAGGGCCCAGAGGAGCTCTTGAGTGAGTCTGAGAATATATTTGAAGGACACGAATTGCCATCTCGTTTCTATACTTCATATACCCTTCTAAACTTTTTCTTCATCTTTCTTTCTTGCAGCTTCAGGAGACGTTCTTGTAGCTGAGGTGCCTGTCACCTTCCTCAAAAAGGAGCCCAAAATTGAGGAGGCCCCCATGCCCACTTCTCCCCCTCCTACTCTACCTTCCTCCCCTTCCTCTGCTACTCCTGGCCAAGCCCAGAGTTTGTCTGCAGATGAGGACCCCCTCCCCGGTACAGCATCCCTCATGAGCCGGCAAAGAGGACGAGGGCGGCCCCGAAAAATCAAACCAGAAGTGGAGCTCCACCTCCGCCAAGCAAACATTCGCCGCCGGCGCCGAAGTAGCGTCAGGTCCGGGGGTGAAGATGGGCCAGGATCACCGACCAGCGGCGCACATGACCTCACACAGGCTGCTTTCCAGAGCTGGCTCAGCCACTCGCAGGAAGCAGTGACCAACGGCACATGCTCATCCACAGGGGAGGCTCCAGAGGGTAATCGACCCGAGGAGAGTGTGAAAGAGATGGCAGAGAAGCAGGGACAGTGGTTCAACCTGCTCCCCAAACAACCGTGTGATGACAACTCTCTAACTGAGTCCCAGATACCGAGCTCACCTCCCAAACTCCTCCCTCAGATCCCGAGTGCTCTGCCCGCATTCGCTGCTCCACTCCTGCAGGTTTGTCTACCACAATCATTTAAAACAAATACATTTAATTAGCTTGTATTAATGCACTCTGAGTCTTGTGTGCGATGTATTCATGAGCAATCTCTCCTCACCTCTCAGCCGGACCCGCTCTTGCCTCCCGTTGGCCTGACTCCTGTTGACCCCATGACCTCAGCAACACCGCAGGACATCCCCCCTACACCCCTGGCATCTGCTGTTCCCGCTGGTGCCCCACAACCTCCTCCTCTCGCTCCTCCTCTTCTTCTTCCAGCTCCCATTCCTCCTGCAGCACCCACTCCGATCACCCCCACCAGGCCAGGTCGCAGGCGCAGGAGAGGTAGCAGAGGCAGCAGTCCTGCCCGCAGAGGACCACGAGGGGCCGCAGCCAAGCGCCGAGGCCGCCCTCCCAACTCTGTGTTCCAGGAGCTCGAGCAGCAGTACTTCACACAGCTGGTGGTCAAGCCCATCCCAGCATGTAAGTGGTTAAAAAAGAGAATTCAAATTGTAAGCCAGTAGTGTGAGATATGCAACTGCTTTCCTTTTTTTTTTTAATTAATTTGACTGTTACTTCATTGAATAATCCATAAACATTTAAGATTTAAGACTCCTACAGGAGGCGCCATACATTACATGGACACTTCATTTGTGTTTATACTTTTTTCTAACTGTGGTGTGTAATTATTATCTTTCTTTTCCAGCAATGGTGCGTGGCTGGTGGTGGATCAAGGATCCAGAGGAGCTGTATCGTACCTTACAGAGTCTCCATCCAAGAGGCATCAGGGAGAGGGTGCTCCATAAACATTTGGCCAAACACATGGAGAGCTTAGCTGAGATGTGCACCAAAACTATCAACGGTGAGTGTTGTTGATATCGTGCCTCATCCTTTTCCCCCGTGTTGTGTTCTTCTTACAACTTGTCTTTTGTGTTCTTTTCGACTAGACCCTCTGTTTGAGTTGAAGGTAGAACAGAAGGACGTGCTGCTGGAGGCTCTGCAGCAGCCTTGGCAGGTGCAGGAGAAAGCAATGGAGACTGACATCAGCTCCCTGCAGTGGGTGGAGGAGTTAGAGCAGCGGGTCATTGCTTCTGACCTCCTTCTGAAGGTGAGAGATCACCACAGTGTTTGCTTGTCATCACTGTGCATCATCTAATTGGTCGAATTATGTCACAGCAGCTACAATTTATTTATTTTTTTAAAAACCACAATAACAAGATATAGTGATGAGTTGCTTCTTACTGAAAATTGAAGAAAAGATATTGGGAGTAATGTGTTGCAAGCTTCTAAACAAATTAGTGGCCAGTGTGGCGTGTGCTCTGGCCATATGCATGAATATGCAAAGTAGCCAAAACAACAACACAGCAACACAAAGCTTGGAAATAGTAAAAACGTATATTTTCCTTTTGTGTTTCTTTAAGGCTCCTCCTCAGGGTGCGATGAATGATGCGGAGTCTAACGCAGGGACTCCAATGCCAGAATTTCAGGTATCTATTAAAATATTCTTCACTCAAGTGCAAATTTAATATAAAAAACATTTTTAGTATTGGAAAAACTAAGTGAAGGGAAGTTATCACTGTTACGGGTACTTCAACTCTGTCTTCTCTTTTTTTAAGCCCTACACAATCCCAGATCCAGACTCCACACGTGATGACCTCCAGTACTACGAACATGAAGCCGACCCACGTGACGACTGGATTGTACGAACGAAGAAGGAGTGGTCCGGCTTGCCGCGTATCGCCACACACCCGCTGGACCTTGGTGTTCTGCGGTTGGCCAACATCGAGCGAAATATAGAGAGACGCTACCTGAAGGAGCCGCTCTGGAACCCAGCTGAAGTGATGCGCCTCGCTCCTCTCACCCCCTCGCCAGGAGAAGAGCATCCCATGGATGTCTTCAGGTGAGAAGAAGAAGAGCAGCCTGTATTGGTCATGCAGGGAAGGTTTTTTTGTGTGTGTGTGTGTGTGTGTGTGTGTAATACTTTAATCTTACTTTCTTGAAATTTTCTTGTGTTACAGTCTGGAAAGTGAGATCACCTCTCGACTACGAACATGGCGTCAGGCTCTAGATCGTGTCCGCAGTGCTCCTCAGCTCTGTCTGTGTTTACTTCAGCTGGAGAAGGCTATTGCCTGGGAAAGATCTGTTACTAAAGTGGTAAGGGACCTCACAATGATCTGTTCAGACCTTTGACTGTATATGAATATGGACATCATGACAGCTCCCCAAAAATGAAGCCAAAACATCTTGATCACCCCCTGGTGGCCAGCTGCAGTTTAGGACATACATCTTGCCCCCCTCCAGGTTAAAGGATGGGATATGAGCCAAACTTTTAAAAAAAATCAAGGGACCAATTTTTAAAAAGACTGTTTCTGTCATTTTTAATTTAAAATAAACGCTGATCATTTCTGATCATTTTGTTTTTAATGAGTTATTTGATGATATAAAAAGGGGATGCAATTTGATTGTTGACAGTCACTTAGTGTGATGCTGAGGAGCATCATCCTTCACCCCTCCTCACTTTTGCATAGCGGTAGGAAGTGGGGACTCTTTGTCCATAATTGTCAGTGGTTCAGACATTCCTCTTGTGTATTTGCTTTTTAGGGATCAAACTGCAAAAAACAACACAGAAAAGTGTTATTTGTTTGTTTTTCTAGACTTGCCAGGTTTGCAGGAAAGGAGACAATGACGAGTGCCTGTTGTTGTGTGACGGCTGTGATCGTGGTTGCCACATGTACTGCCTAAGGCCCAAAATCACCCAGGTGCCAGAAGGGGACTGGTTTTGTCCGACCTGCGTTGCCGAGGTCAGAACCCGTCCTGTGATTCTTAAAGGGGAATCAACCTCAAATAAGAGCTCACAGGGAAAATTAAGCATGTTTCACAGCAATAGTTTCCCTCTAAAATGTGTTTTCTGCTTCATTTGTTCGTCACCATCTCAGTCTGTTTACCTTATTTGCTCTCTCTCAGAACGACTGTGATTCAACACGCTCGTCCAAAAAGAGGACCAGGGTGAAAAAAAGGAGATACGAAGACGAAAGCTCTGAAGATGACACCACAACCACCACGACAACAACGCGACGTAGTTCTGGCATGGCAACACGGCACAAGGAGACTCCGGCGCCCTCCTCTTCTTCTCGTCACTCTGGGGAAGCGGCAGCCGCTGCTAAACGTCGTCGCATGACCACCCGCAACCAGCCGGACCTCACCTTCTGCGAGTGAGTCTTGCTTTCACACACACAGGATGATCACATTAATGTTAAAACACTGAATTAATAAATTAAAGTCATTTAGGGAAACTTTTCTTTTTACATTTACGCTACTTTAGTGTTAATAATTTTATTTTCTTTCCTGCCAGGATTATTCTCATGGAGATGGAGGCTCATGCAGAGGCCTGGCCATTCCTTGAACCCGTCAACCCCCGACTGGTGCCAGGCTACCGCCGCATCATCAAGACCCCCATGGACTTCCTCACTATGAGAGAAAGGCTGCTACAGGGAGGGTACGAGCAGCTCCCAGTTTGCCTGAATAAATTTGGGATCGTTGGTCTCTGATAACATCAGTGTTTTCTCTCCCGTTTCCTCGTCTCAGGTACTGCAGCTGTGAGGAGTTTGCGGCAGATGCTCAGCTGGTCTTCAACAACTGTGAGCAGTTCAACGAGGACACATCGGAGGTGGGAATGGCTGGACACTCCATGAGGCGCTTCTTTGAGAGCCGCTGGGCGGAGTTCTACTCAAACAAGGACAAATAGGAGCCTACAACGTTCCCGCTGATGGCAGGACTGTAGACTGTTGGTGCTTTCACCGTCCCAGTCACACACTCTCCATTTACTGCGAAGACTGTCTGGAGGTTCTTCCAGCTCTGTGTATTCTCTCATGTATAGGTATATATGTATAGATTTGGCTATTTGTCTGTTATTGTTTCCTCAACTGGCCTCATATTTTCGAGGCCCGCAGCTGAACTGTCTTGAACTTGTACTCATTCCCTATCACAGAGAGTGACAGCACGTCTCTGTTCACTTCCTTTCGTGTCTCTTCATCTTCACCTCAGCACCTCATCTCCTGTTTGCGTTCTCCTGTCACGTCCTCACACGAGCCCCATGTCGTAGCGAGGCCTTTGGTCAATGATGACACGTCTCAGGCCTTGAGTATTTTCGCTGTCAGACTCATACCGAAGGTCAGGGACTGATCACACTAATGCAGCCTAACTGCTGCATACTGGACCTGCTTAGCACCCCTCCACAACAAAATGGATCAAAACTCTTTACAGAGCTTGGGCCATTTCTTACCTGTTCAATGGAAATGTAATGTAATGTGGTCTTATGCCTAGAAGTTTTTTTGCTCAATATATTTTTATTATATATTCTATATATAAATATATATAAAGATTACAATAGCTGGGATTATTTAATAGCAATAGCTTGTAGTGAATGTGTACAGATTACCTTATAGAGATGTCTAGACGATTTATGAAAAGGCCAGTTAAACTAAAAGGAATCTGTTCATGGACTGTCACGAGTAGACGTTGTATAACCTCCACTTAAAGTCTTGCACGCACACATTACACAGTTTTTATCCACACACAACACATAGACACACACACACACACACACCAACAAAACCAAACATGCACACAAATTTCACACACACCCACCTTCTGCTGCTGTGTGAAAGACACTGGTATCTGAAACTGGAGGATTTTTTAATGTTGGTCAGTCAGTCTCGGCTTCGACTCTTCTATTTCACTGTCCCTCCTGTTGAGAATAATTAATCGTCGCGTTACGCCTGATCTGTTTAACCGACTTGAACGGATGCTACAGCACCCACTGATTTGTTAAATAGTCTGTTTTTAGAGAACACACACAGCTCACTCTTATACTGTAATTGTAATCGCCACGACTGACACGGTGAAGTCTGCAGCTTCAAGCCAACAATTGACCAACTCATCTGTGTTTTTAAAGAAAGGACTTCTGTTTGTAGTTAGTCTGACTTGGTGAAAACATCTGAAGGTGGCTATGTAGGAGGCTAAAATCCTATTCATTTTTAACGATAGAACTGCAAAGGAGCTCTGATGTGTGAATTTCTGGGCACATTCCCGCCTGGTTTTCTGTCTTACATTCCTTTTAATCGATTATATATATTTTTTGTGCTGTACGAGGGCCAATGTACAATGTTGCACGGCATGGTTGGTCTGCTATGAAGGCGACAGGATGACTCCACAGTCCGGGTTTTATTTAAACTTGTTTCTTACACTGAACTCAAATCCGTTGATAGGAAAATACACTTTGTTGTTCCTTATGACACTTAAAGGGACGAGACGTTTTTTCAAAAAAGAAAAAAAAAAAAAGACATGAAAACCAAACGTGGTGTTAAGTGAATTTTTAATAATGTACAGTTTTGGTGACTTTAAATTTTGTTCCTTTATATTTTTAGGACCAATTCATCATTTTTAAGAGGAGGTATTACAAGACTCTGTTGTATTAAGGTGATGTAACACGTGTGCATCTGTAGAATGTACTGTGAGTTGAATAAAAACCACATCTAGTAGAAAGTATTTTGTTTCAGTTACTGCATCTTCTCTTTTCCTCTTTATCCTGGCCTTCCAGTGGTATCTGTTCTGTCTGTTCGCCATCTGTCTCCCAAATGTGGGGTGCCCCAGTTTCTAGCCCCAGTGCATGCTGGGATAGAGACTTTGAGCAGGGTAAGTGAAATAGATGGATATATGCTACATATCAGGCAGGTGCAACTTTGGTGTCATTGTGACATTAAGTATAATTAATTTCTGTGTATGAGTTTACTGAATATTCTGCTTAAATCTACAATATTTTGAAGCAAGTTAATACAACTGACTGCAGCCAATATTATGTTCAAGTGGGTATGTTTCATATATATCACAGTAATTTGATATGTACTACTGCCCTCTTCTTCTGTGCTGTAATGCAGCCATCTGCTGGTCACTCCTGACTAGGTTAAAAGAACTCAGGAGCTCGTACACAAAAACTCAGAGATATGACATTAGTTACTAACAATAAAAAACTTAATTGCATGGCACTTATTTTTAATTTTAAGAAGAAAAATCTGATCACATTATCAGGATTTTCACACTTTTGAGATAAAAGTTCTACACTGAGCAGCTTTGTACATACTGACTACAATCATAAAAATGCCAATTCAGGGAAAGATCTTTGTGGACATATTTGTAAAAATCTGTGACATTTCAAAACATATTTCAATTATTATATGACTAAAAACTGTCCAATAAAACAGGAAGCAAAATTATAGGCTGTGGATCACAAAAGGGAAAAACCAAAAACCCTAAGTAGAGAATTCATATAACATAGAAAATAAATAAAAAACACAGACAGACATAGACAGATAAAATATTATAATATAATATTCAATAAAACATTAGAGAATAACAAAAACAATATCAAGGGCATGTAGAGTGTTAAATGGCACTATTAGAAATAGAGTGACACGCACAAGTTACCCTTAATATATTACTGACAATGAAAAGATGAATGATGTTGTGATGTGATGGTGTGTGTTTCTGGCTTTAACAAATTTTCCTTTAGTGTGGGACCCAAATTGGCAGAAGAACTCAATGACTCAACGAGAAAGGGGGAGGGTGGGTGTTGAGGATTATGGAGATAGAAATTCAAGCTAAATTTTTGTGACAGCTGTAAAACAAAAACAAATTATTGGCATTGTTAGGAAGTGTAAGAATAACATGTCCAGTGAGTGGAATGAGATTGGTATGACTTTAGTCTAGAAAATCATTGATGGTATTTTGAACTCACTAACTTACATCTGTAAATTGTCATTGTCAGGTACATCACCCCATCATATAAAGCTGGGGATATATATCATTTTACTAATTATAAGCCTGTGTCTTTTTATTTCAAAGATGAACAATTTAATTGAGAAGCACACAATGTAAACAGTCAGTATGGATTCAGAACAAATAAATCAACATCTATTGCAGTAATGGAGTAAATAGAAATAAAAAAGGAATAACTAGTTGTATAGTTAATAGGAAGTATGCAGTGAGAGTGTTTATAGATTTTAAAAGAGCATTTGATACTATTAATTTGTAGGTGATTACAAATCAGCATGTTTGAATATTACTTGTGGAGTCCCACAGGGGTCAGTATTAGGCCCTATGTTGGTTATTTAGTACAGAAATGACATGTAAAGTGTCAAGAATATTGAAATTGGTTTTATTCGCAGGCAACATTAATATTTTCTGTTTTAGGGAAAATTTGCAGCAGTTTTTGGAGGTGGTCATGACAGAAATAAGTGTATTTAAAATATGCTTTGACACAAACAAATTTAATCTGAAAAAAAATAAACTTATTGTTTTTGGAAATGTAAAAATAAACCAAGTTTACATGATGTCAGATAATGTTAATATATAAAAGAGCGTATGAAAATACATTTCTGGGTGTGATGTTAGACCTCAAACTCTGCTGGAAACCTCATATCATGTTGGAAAGGTGTGTTGCAGTTATGGATAAAACAAGGCACATTCTGGATCATAAAGCATTGTTCACTCTGTATTGTTCACTTGTATCACAGTATCTGAATTATTGTGTGGAGGTGTGGGGTAACAAAAGCACCTTACAATCATTATGCATACTACAAAAAAGAGCCATAAGGATAATTAACAATGCAGGACATCAGAAACACATTAACAAGCTGTTTTTAAAGTCACATGCTCTGACGGATCTGGTGGAATTTAAAACTGCACAAACATTTAATAAAACAAGTAATAATTTACTCTATGGCAAAGTACAAAAACAGTTCTTAGACAGAGAGGAGGTTTATAATTTAAGAAGAAAATTTAACCTTAAACAATGTTGTGTTCACACCAATCTTAAAAGTATGTGTATGTCAGTTTGTGGGGTGATTTTAAAAAGTTGTACACAACAATTTTTGTGAGGTACAGAAATGAGGAAGGGGAATGTAACGATTGCAATTAGTGACATTGTTGTTATTGGGTTTTTTTGTCAGATTCTTGATTTGCCAGTGTTTGATTATGTATGAAGAGAATGAACACTGAGGTTTAGTTGTGTATAATGGACACTGGTGAATCTTTAAGTTGATCGATTAGTAGAAGAATATTGGGACTACACAACCATGCAATGTTGCCTTTTCCTTCTCCTTTTTGTTTTTTTTTAATTTCTTCTTTTTATCTTAGTTCATTGATTTTTCCTTTTTTCGGTTTTTATTCAGTTTATTCAAATTTAAATCTTTCAAAGAGGGATGCTTCGAAGACAAGCCAAGTCATTTCATTGTACAGTTATTGTGCATTTTCATTCTCATTTCACCACGTTAAACTGAGGTGACATTTACATTAAATATATTGTATGTTATGTTTCATTATGAAAAATGTTTCATATGCAGTAATCCAGTTAATGATAAATCAGGGTTTTTGTAGCCTTACATAGCAACGCAACACACTTTGTAATTTTTCCACTGTGGTTCCCAACCTTCCTCAAATACAAATATATGATGACATAAAGTAAATAATCAGCAACCATTTTGGTCATTTACCTACTGTTTAAGTTATTTATCAAGTCAACCATCTTCTGAGGTAGGATATGTTGCTTTTCTTTATTTTATAACTGAAAATAAAAGATATCATGTTGGACTCTAGAAAACTGTGATTAGCATTTTTCTTTTGTAGATGAACTGATAATGAAAATAATTGTTGGTTGAAGTCCTTATATATTTTGCTACCAAATCATAATTTCTATCAATTGCATCATTTCTATTAGCTGAGTCTTTCCAGGTACTCATATATATACAGCTTTGCAGAAGGTCTGCAGTTTATTAGATGTGAACGACTTTTGGTCTTTGTGGTGTGTTTGTTATGTGGATTCCACTGTAGTTAAAATGTCTCTCTGCCAAATTTCAGTACATTTACATCTGATGTGCAGAAATAAAACACTTGTTTGTACAAATTAGCAATCAGCTAATTGTCCTACAAATATTTGGGGTTGCAATAAATACAGAAACAGCATATATCTAAAGAGTAAATGACTTACTAGAAATAAACTTTTTCGAAATAGTCTCACACTCTGACATCCAGCCTGCCTCCCTCACACCTATACTATACCTCAATGTATGTCACAGGATAAGCACTCTGCAACGAGCTATTTAGGAGTGAAAATGAACCTTTAAACATGACAGAAATGTGGTGAAGTGTTTGGGCGGAGCTCTGCAGCGCCCTGGAGAGTCCTGTCTGAGCCACATGCTGCTGGGAACGTCCTGCCATCACTCCCAGCTGCTCTACAGTGGACTCAAGTACGACACACACTCACACACACTTATATTCTACGTGCATATGACAAACCATAAAAATGAAGGATATACTCAGAATTTAAAAAATAAAAAATGTGTGTACCACGTCTCTTCGTGCATCTCTGCCTTTGCCCTCTCTCACTCCCTCAAATCCCTTAGCACGCACTTTGTGTGAGTGAGTGTGTGTATATTTGTGTGTGAAATTGTGTCAGTGTCAGCACTCTGGGCGGAGGGGGCTGAAAACTCCCCACGCCAGCGGGTTCCAGTGTGCCCCCCGCCCGTCCCACTCCACACAGTTGGGCTTAGCCCCACAAAAGGGGGGATAACAATTTAACAGTTGCCGTGGAGAGGAGGGAGTAATCCACGGCATAATGGGGCACGCCATCACTCCCCCACCCCCTCGCCCCCCCACCCCTTCAACCAGTTCATTCTGGACTTTGATTGAGGGCCCCTGATGCCTGGAGAATCAGTTCGGACTCCAAACATCTCCATCTAAACATCATGCTAGCTGCTTTTAGTCTGCTGTTAAAATATAGAAATAGAAATACAATAGTAACACATTTAAAACATACATTTACTGACAATGCAAAGCAACTCTCATTTGTTATATCTCCGACATTCAGAGCTGAATATTCCCAGATGTGAGCTAAACAGAGGAATTCTGTGTCTTTTCCAAAACGTCTTCACAAGCTGCATGTTTGTCTGATATCAAAGGGTGAAAATGAGAAGCGTGCATAGATGAATCAACACAATAGGCACTATGGCAACAGCATCATGAAAGAGTTTGTCCCCATGGTGATCAGAGCGGTACCATACGAGTAGTTAGTGGATGGGAAAAAAAGAGGTTATGAGGATGTCATATTTGAGATCTTTGGGTATGGTGTCAACATAACACAGCAGGCAGTGTCACATTTGGAGGTAGCCTACTTTTTTAATACCTTAATCCTTCAAAACAGCACGAAAAGTCAGTATCACAGCAGCTCATTGCAAATCCTTTGTCCAAAGCTAATTCTCTTCTCTGGGATGTAAATAATAAGAGGTCAGAATAAATGTTTATCATGTTTTTTTCTCATATTTATCAGAAAATGTAACGTATGACAAACCAAATGATTTCAAAGCAGATGATGTCGTCTGTTCTTTTTTGTCTTTATGCCCACTGCTCACTAATGGACCCTTTCTCCTATAATTGATATGAAAATGAGGTTGAGCAGCAGTAATGGGTGCCAGGTGCTCAGGACACCCTAACTCATCTCAGCCCAACAGGAAACAACTGAGGAACAGGACGAGCCGCAGAAAACCTTCATGTTCATTTACAGTGTTAAAGAATAAAATATTCATACACACAGATGGACAACTTTCCCCCTACAATCCAGGTGGTAAGATGAATATTGTACCAAGGTTGTTGTATCTATTTAAATCTACAAGTAATGATAATACAAAAGAAGTTCATCACCTAGGATTCAAAAAAATATCTAGGTTTATTTTGGATGGTAAAAAATCCAAAATAAGAAACATAACACTCCAAATCCTAAAAGCTAAAGCAGAAATGTTCTTGGACCATATCTGACAGAATATTTCTACACAGCACGGCTAAGTGCCTCTTGCCTGTAGCCTGTTGGTGCATCTCAGGTTATGAAGCAAAACGGAGTAATATAGAAATGAAAATTCAGGACTTACAAATTCCAGTTTTGTGAGGAAATTTACACTATACATCTGGGGAAATATGGTTAGGAAATATAAACTGGAGAGGGATAGAAGTATACTGAGCTGGGTTCAAACAATTGACCGAAAAAACCCCCCCATCACTTCTCAAAGATGGGACATATACCAGCTTCCAAGAACTAAAGGTCAGATCAGCAGGGCAGATCTCCACTATACATACACACTATACATAAAAAATAAATGAGAATCGTAAATAAATATAGAAATTTCAGATGCAGCATGGTACAAAATGTGTATGACAGAGAGTACGACCATTAACTCACGAGGACGGAGAGATTTTGGTTGGAAGAGGCTAACTAGGTTCTTCATAACAGATCAAAAGACAGAGAAAAAAAACCAGCATCCATGTTGGAGGCTCTGTGGGGACCTGGAGGCCAACATAGCTGCACTAAACTGAAGCCTTTCTGGGATAATGTAAATGCAACTATTAAAAACATTATGGTATCTGCCATTCAGCAATTGTTCTGTAATGTACGTATAGGGAACATTGAGGAGGCTGAATACAGAAGAGATAGATGACTGGCAAAACAACAAATTGGTATACGGCTGATCCTCAAGAGAAAGAGCAATGGTTTAAGATTGTCCAGGATATCATTTCAGTGGAAAAGTTTAACATACCTGCTGAGAGTAAAGGCCATATATTCAACAAGAAATGTGAAAAGTGGATCATTAACAGGAAACATGACACCAAGTCATGGAATAACTGTGTCTGAACTGCCCTAAGACAGCTGACTCTGTTTCATTTGTTTTGTGTCCTATTGTTTGGTGTCATGTGTGTGCTGTATGTGACCAGGGCTGAAAACACGATAAAAATTATATACGTACAATATATATACATATAATAAAAAAGAAACCTTTATGTTATGTTTTGTTGCAATCTTATGGTGATCAATCATTTTATTAAAGTCTGACGGTATTCAGTATTTTTGTTTTTTCTTTTGTTAACAAATCTCATGCAAAGACTAAAGACTTTCCATCTTTTCCCCCCTGATTTTTGTGCCTGTATGTACATGCTCTCCACCTCAGATCTTGCAACAAAACCCTAGCAGCTGTCCTCTGATCTAGACTTAAAACTAAAATGGATTGTGCATTTGCTGTAAGGCCTCCACACTCTTCACTGCATCTGCATGTTAATAATTGCAGGTTATTATCATCATTATTGTTATTTGTGACCACAAAACCATTGTGTCCCAAAGAAGAAAGGCTGGCGATTTTCTATAGTTGTCTTATTGTCAACAAAAAACAACAATTAAAGGACCTATTTACAAGTATTATGTGTGTCCCCAAAGCCTGATATATCGTATTCCTCTGTGTCATGAACCTCTGTTGTTGTTAAGAAAATGTCAGTGAGCCACGGTTGCATTAGGTGACATGCTCCTTTATTACCAAGAGTTTGGTCTTGTTCATTTGTTGAGAAACAGCCTGAAACTAATAACATCAATCATATTTTCAGCCTTTGGAGAGTGGTTCCTCTAAGGCCGATGAGCTTCACCAGATTGTTACAACGTACATGTCACAACCTATGGATTTTGTACTGAAGATCTTTAAGAAATTTCCAATAAAGTAGGCCAGTTGGAAACATAAGTTGCAACCTTTAAACATTTAAAAAAGGGGTACAAATGTATTGTTTTCTTTTCAGAAAAGGTGGAGTAATTCACTTAAATAGCTGGGTACTGTATTGTTTAGCAAAAACTACTCATACAAGCCTAAATGTTGCATTTGTTGGGGGCTATTTTCAGCTGCAGATTTGTCTGGCAAGTGAGTATTTACAGCGGCAATAGCATTTACAGCAGTAGTTCAAAAAATTGTTTGCAGTAGTCTGGTCTGGATACAGCACTCACCAAGACTGCCATGTGTCATTATTGATGAGTTCACGTGCATAAATAATCTGGTCTCTTTTGTTTCAGCTTTGATTTCATATACGTGTCAAAACACTGACAGACAACATTTGAAGCTACTATCTGGCATTCAACTTCCACCTTCAAAGACTCACTGCTTACAATTGTGATCAAGTTATTTCATCCCTTAAGTGGTTGTATTATTTTGTGTCCTCCCTGCAATGTTTCCACCAGCTGCGTTGATTTAGCCAGACTTGAAGTGGCCACAATCACTTCAGTTTGAAGAGAAGTGAAAGGCCCCTCGTAGTTATCTGAAGATCTATTAAATTGCTCAAGGTCGGAAGTACTGTTGGTGGAATCTGTTGGAGGAAAACGTTCAGCTTTTATACATGCAGCCTTGGAGAGAAATACTTTCAGGGCTAGCAGTGACCAATGTTCTGTGCGCAGGGAGCCACAGATTTGATAAGGTGTAAGGTAAGGAGAGGATGAGGGGGGAGAGAGAGAGAGAGAGAGAGAGAGACAGAGAGGGAGGAGGCTGCTCTCATCAAAGGACCCCTCAGACTCTACAAGTTAATGAGGGATGTAGCAGAGACCCTGAAGCCCTCAGAGCCCGGCTGCTACAGTACGCACATACAGACGGAGGGACTAACTAAAAAAAATAAAGAAAAACCTGAAGACGACATACAAAGTTTGAAATGACGTGGCGTGAGGTAAGCATCTCATTTTATTGCTTACTCTTTAAATCCCTCATGACTCTTCTTCTTCTTCTTGAACGAATATCTCAAAACAAAAAAGGAAGTATTTTCACCAACATGGCTTTCACAGAGGAGTGCTTATTTTTGTGTATTATTTTTTGTCTAAAACTTCTGTATTTTAGAGCAAAAGCAGCACTGTGTAAGTAGGTCAGACGGTTATGAAGTGTTTGTAAAGTGTGTTATCAAAAACACAAACAGAATGAGGTGAAGGCTTAAATGCAGGTTTCTGAAATGTAGTTGACTTGTTTG
This sequence comes from Scomber scombrus, assembly GCF_963691925.1. Classification (NCBI taxonomy): domain Eukaryota; kingdom Metazoa; phylum Chordata; class Actinopteri; order Scombriformes; family Scombridae; genus Scomber; species Scomber scombrus. Next base: position 22,426,776 of record NC_084979.1, on the reverse strand, counting down.
TGTTTGACATAATGATATAATAAGTGTTTCTGATTGTTTTTAATATGCAGTAGAAGATAATTGGTGAACATTATCATCATAATCATTGTGATTAAAAGGATATCTATGTTTTTATAATGAGTTTTTATCAGGACTCTAGTTTCTCTGTTGTAATTTAGCCACATGTCTTTCTTAAAAAGATGTTTGGTGATCTAAATATAGGCCGTCTTTGTTTATGTCCCCTTTCTCTGCGAAGCTTCGAAGTCGGCAGTTCTGGCACGCCATGCTGGCCGAGCTGCTCGGCACCTTGGTGTTAGTGAGCACTGTGCTGGGTGCCTCTGTGCCAGGCCCTGGAGAGGCCCCCGTGGGACCACTGTACCCAGCTGTGGCCGTGGGTGTGGCGATTGTTGCACTGGCACACTGTTTTGGAGAGATTAGTGGGGCACAGGTGAATGTCTCACAGTTACACAGTTTCAGAATTTTCTTTCTTTTTCTTCCTCTGGTAGTTATTTATTGCAACATTGAGCTTTTATGTTATTTAATCGTTTGTCAACATTTTTTAAACATTTTTGTGTGTGTTTTTTTGTCCCCTGATCAGGTGAACCCTGCAGTGACTTTGGCTTTTCTGGCCACACGGAAGCTGGAGGTTCTCAGGGCTGTTGTTTATATCATTGCACAGTGTTTGGGGGCATCTTTAGGGGCCGGGGTCCTCTATCTGGCCCTGCCACACAAAACCACTGCAGAGCACTTTGTCAACAAGGTCAGTTCTCATAATATTAGTGAGTTACCTTGTAAAATATAATATAACTTTTCTGAAATCTTCTTTTGGCCTACTTGTCCTGCTCTTCTACCTCTCTCCTTACTCCTGTTTTATGTCACTCAGGTACCGATAGAGTTGAATGCAGCCCAGGCTCTGGGCATAGAGGTTTTGTGCACGTTTCAGTTGGTCTTCACTGTGTTCTCAGTGGAGGAGCAGCGGCGGAGGGAGAACCCAGAACCAGGAAACCTGGCCATTGGATTCGCACACAGTGCTGGAGTGCTAATAGGTGTAAGGAGCGTTCTTACACATTTATGTTATTTTCTGTTAGACAGAATTTACTCAAAGTTAACTTATGAAAACAAATAACTAGTCATAAAAGTGAGGGTGTATTTAGGGCTGCAACTAAGGATTATTTTGATTATCGTTTGTTCGTATTATAGTCTGACAATTATTTTGTATCAATTTATTAAATGTCAAAATATAAAAAATTGCAAAATTACCATTATGATTTGCCATAAAACCAAGGTGACATCTTCAAATTATTATTATTTTTTTGACCAGCAGTCCAAAACCCAGAGATTTGTATTACCTTATATGACAAACACAAGCAGCAATTTCTCACATTTATGGAGCTGAAACTAAAGAATATTTGTCTTTTTTGCTCGAAAAGTGACTGAAACGACTATTCAATCATTAATATAGTCACAGATTAATTTTATCCAAATTGACTAATCATTGCAGTCTAATTCTACCACAAATAATAAACTTCACCACATTTCATATTATCTGAATTTTTTTCTTCCAGAAAGTAGGATGTCTTTGTCAACCATAGTTTGTAGAATTAGTATTTACTGAAGGTTTTCATGGGTGTTGTCCCACAATCCAAGGACATGCAGGTCAAGTGAACTGGACCCAAAGGTGTGAGTGTGAGACACTGTTTGTCTCTGAGCGAGTCTGTTCAGGATATTTCTACTAGAGGACCCATAGGAACAGGAAAGAGGAGAAAATAAGTGAATAAATAATGTTTACATTGTACTTGTTTCTGAATTTGTTGAATTTATCAGTATACATCTGTTAATGTGTGTGTGTGTGTGTGTGTGTGTGTGTGTGTGTGTGTGTGTGTGTGTGTGTGTGTGTGTGTGTGTGTGTGTGTGTGTGTGTGTGTGTGTGTGTGTGTGTTGTTTACCTGTCAGGCCCGGTTCTCTGGTGCGAGTATGAACCCTGCACGCTCTCTGGGTCCAGCCATCATCGTTGGATTCTGGGAAAACCACTGGGTGAGAGAGAGCCTCAAAAATCCAAATCAATCTCCCGTGGTAATATTCGTCTGACCCAAACCATTCTTTTACAATTGTTGTTAGTGTTCATATGATAATCAGAAACTACAGGCAATAACATTCATTGACCAAAACCAACAATATATTAGCAGCTCTTTAAAAAATCTTTCCAAATTCTCCAGCCTGTCTCTGGCTCTGAGACCCAAATCCATTTATTTCTACTGAAGATATACATCTTTAAAAAAAACAGGTCACAAATACACACCTTTATTTCTTAAAAAGGCTAAATAATCTTTTAAAACAGCTGGGCACTGTAGTTTTGAGCAAATACTACTCAATTAGGAGTAAATAGTTTATAAATATTTATTGGGGACTTTTGTCAGCCACAGATTCGTTGTGTTAGTGAATATTTACAGCAGCAGGGCATTGTGTGTGGGATTAACTTAAAATAAACTGCAGTGCTCAAGTTCATCGGGCTCACTGATATGTTTTAATGGCCTTTGGACAACAATGGAAGTCTGTGACAGAGAGGAATCAGCTTTGGATACATAGATAGTGCTTGTTTTCGGCATCAAATCATTACTGCAATAAGAAAAATATAGAATATCACCAGATTTGAAGTCCAGTTCTGTCTTGGACAGTCCAGACAATGTGAGATAATTTCCTCTGTCTTCACCTATCTTATATTTTATTATAACCTCTCTCTCATGCTCCTCTAACCTGCAGGTGTACTGGATGGGACCGGTGCTCGGTGCTATACTGGCCGGAGTGTCCCACGAGTTCTTCTTTGCACGCAGCGCCTCTCGCCAGAAGCTGGTGGCGTGTCTGACCTGTAAGGACATCGAAATTGTGGAGACGACCAGCATGACCGGATCATCACTGTCCACAGTCACACAGAACGCCATGAGAGCCAAGCATGCCAGCAAACAAGAGAACAACTGAGGAAACATGCATTAAAAAAACGCAGAAAAACACAAAAGTACACATTCTGCAATAATACAGAAATGTTTATGAGGATGCATAGTGTCACAGTCATGTAGATCAGGCGCGACTGGTGGAAGCCAAATAATGGGAGAAACTGTACATAAGCTTAAACTTCTCACACATGAAACCACCATATAACATTAATAATAGAATGTGATTCATCAAATGATACAGAAGCTGCCAATTAAAAAAATTAGGGTTAGGGTTAAGACCATATGAAGAATTTCAGTCCAGTTATGAATAAATAAATAAAATCCTTTTCTGCACTGAAAATAGTAAAACCACAATAGAAATCTTGATGATCTCTGTTTTCTCCTGTTGAAGCGTCCTTGAGCAAGATACTGCACCTCAAAATGCTGCCAACATGTGGATGTAGATAAAGTATGGGCTGCAACTACTGATATATATATATTTTTTTTTATCATCGATCAATCTGCCAGGTACTTTCTCAATTATTGATGTAGTCTATAAAATGTCAGAAAATGCAGAAAATATTGAAAAATGCCCTTTAAAATTTCCCCAGTCTATAACATCTTGTCTTGTTTCATCCAACTAATAGCGTAACACCCCAATAAATTCAATTTACAATGATAGAAAACAAAGAAAGGCAGCAAATCTTTACACTAGAGAAGGTGTGATCATTAATGTTTGGCACTCTTGCTTAAAAAAGATTGTTACTGAATTATCAACTACTTATGTATCAACAACAATCATGAAAATCCTTCAAGACTACAGATTTTACAGGATTACATGCTCCTGCTTAGATATGATCTTAAAGTCACTGTGACACTGAGACGACCCAAAAAGTCAATATTGTGGTACAAGATACAAGATTTCTACGCAAAAAACACACATATTTAGCGAGTTGAATAACTCATGGGCTAATTACAGCTGTTAGTGGATTGTGGTAAAGTAATAATGTACAAAGTTTCCACATGAAAAATAGTGAGACTCAGTGCCCCAAAATTTAAAGTAAATGTAGTTACTTCTTTCCAACCTTCTATGATCTGAAACATCACAAAGTAAAAACATTTAGTTTATAATTTCTTATGATTTTGTGTCATTTAGAATTGTCAAAATACTTAAAATGTCCCACATATGGCTAATTTCCTAAAGTATTGTGGCTTCTGAGGTATCCAACAGTTTCCATTTTTTATTTAAGGAGACCACAGTAAATGTAAACCTCACATGTTGCTCAGGTAGCAAAACGTTAACATCACTTTGAGGAGATCATAGCGTTCACCTGCCACATTTCAGTGTTTTACCCGATACATACTGGAGGCTCATAATGTTCTAAAAGATCTGTTTTGTGTTTCACTTCACATTTGGAGAGAAGTTGATATGGAGGCTGCATTTTAAAGGGGCTGAATTTGACCTATGAGGTCCTAGTTGCCTGTCATTAGTGCATGTAGAAGTGTATCCAATATTGTGAGATTCAGTATTGTTACTTTCACATTTGCACATCATTAGAATATATAATGGAGACTCATTGAAATCCGGCTGAAAAACATCCTTATGTTCGCCATTTTCAGCTGCATCCCGTGTCTTTGAAATGCTAAAGAGGTCCTCGCCCCTTCGATGATGCTCAAAACCAGACCAGCATCTCTCGCATGTCCGCGCCTCTTCTCCGAGGCCTCCTATTCACAATCAAATGGAACTTCATACCTCTGTAATGGTTCCACAGAGGACAAAAAAACCCATCTTCACTGGAAATAAGCTCTGTAATTTGAAATGGATACAGTGTGTGTGTGTGTGTGTGTGTGTGTGTGTGTGTGTGTGTGCGCGTGTGTGTGTGTGTGTGTGTGTGTGTGTGTGTGTGTGTGTGAGACAAAGGTTTGCTTTTGTATGTTACTCAGTGAGAGACAAACTGCTTTCATGAAGATTGAATTAATTTAATAGCCATGTTGTTCATGTCTTAAAACATATTTAAAGGGTCAGTTCGCCCAAATAAATAAATAAAAGAAACCTCTTTTCTCTGTAACTTACAGTGGTATCTAGCCGTGCAGGTAGATTTGTTTTACTATATCTGAAATTTCTAATTTATCACCAATACAATGGATGTAAACTAGCTTCCCCAGAGCATAAGATGATGCATTCAAATGTTGGTTTTTGTGATTCCAACACTCTAAAACCCCCAAATATTTGCTGTTTACGATGATATAAAACAAAGAAAAGCAGCAAATCCTCACTGTTGAGAAGCTATAACCAGTGAATATCTGGCATTTTGTGCTTGAAAAATTATGATTAATTTATTATGAAGATAATTGTCTGTCGATTGATTCATTGATTAATTCAGTAATTGCCTTAGCATGATAGAAAAAATTTGATTTTTGTCATTTGGATGAATTGACCCTGTAATATCAGTATTTAATATAAACATATTGATATCAATAATTGAGGTAAAACATACTGAACACTGTATTTTCTGGATGTATGTATATGTCTGAATGTATAAAATAAAACCAATAGTAACCAGTACAACAGTGTCATTTGAATACACACACACACACACACACACACACACACACACACACACACACACACACACACACACACACACACACACACACACACACACACACACACACACACACACACACACACACACACACACACACACACACAAATACACACATGCTACAATAAACTACAATAAACTATTTACACACACACTGACCCACACACACACACACACACACACACACACACAACGTGCACAATAACTGCCACAGTGCCGCCAGCATTTTGCATTGTGTGTGTTCTTTCTAACATGTATAAAAGGGAGTTAAAATGGCAAGCTCAGCGTTCTGCATTCATGACCCCCCAACCTCTCCCACTTCACCCCCACCTCACTCCCCCCACTACCCCCCAACAGTGATGGCTCTCGACTGGTCAGCGCGATGCCCTGGTGCTGCTCAGTAACCCCACTGCCCCCCACAACCCCCCCATACATCCCTGCTGCTGCCCAGCTGCACCTCTGCCTTTACCCAGCATCACACAAACACACACACAGAACTTTCAGGGCTTTGGTCGTATGTCCTCCTGCAACACAAACACACTCTCACATAATGCAAAACTCTGCCCAGCACCTCCTAGAAACCAACAGAAGACACAATCTGCTGTGTTTGTGTGAATTATTGTTGGCTTGTTGTGTTTTTCCACAAATCACTTTCATTTTTCATTTTTTCCCGTTGCGTTGTCATATTTCTTCACCTTCTGGCATCTCCACTACACAGCGTTTGGCTGTGCAGCAGTGCCATTGCAGGCTCTCGGAGCCCTGAGGTGATGTCAAGTTCAGCTCTGAGTGCTGCTGCAATCAGAAAGTCACATTTCTATTTGACCTCTTAAAGATTGCTGAACATCAACAGCGCTGGTTGGTGGCGTAGGCCTATGTGTCTCCAAAACAATAAACAGAAGCAATAAATCATAAACTTTAGCTGTAGCTTTAGCATTGAGGTGTAGCATTTAGCATTGCAGATGCAGGACAATGCTTTGTTAGTTGTTAGCATCTGTGCTTTAGTTTAATATATATTTTTGTCTTGTCTCTGTCCATACGTAGCCCACATGCTTGTTACAGACAATGGTTTCACAGGGTCAGGCATTTCAGTGTATGGGTCAGTTCAGCGCTGTTAGCTTTGGGCACTTCCGTCCGGGGCCCCAACTGTATTATCTGCATGTGTGTAGGCCCTATACGTGTGTGTGTGTGCGTGCATGCGTGTGCTTGTGTTTGTGCACGCATGTGTGCTTTCTGTCCTTGTCCATCAGCATTTGCATCCCCTGATTATGACAGTTATGATATGTCAACAGATGACATATACCCCAAAGAAAACTTTATCCTCTGCTGCAGCTGCTCTTCATCATGGCTCATACTCCTAGTTTCCTCAGTGAATAAAACATACAATCCTCTCTGTCACCTCTTCCTGCAAATATTTCTCCTCATTACATGTTTTTCACATATTTTCACTCATTCTTGCTATATCTGTTTCTCTTCTTGGATACACTGCCTCTCTTTTGGCCTCAGTCTGTTATAGGGGGGCGACAGAGGGGTTAAGTTTGTTTGATTTAGGATGTCCAACACTGCCGCCCCCCCACCCTTGGCCCTACAGGGGGATTATGGCGTCACCTGGGGCCCCTGGGGGGGTATTATAAAGCCCCTGTCTGGCCCTCTCCCCTCCGTCAGAGAGGCTAAAAGGTCCACCGGACACTCTGTCTATCCCCGTCTCTTCTTTAGAAACACCCCTTTAGCATTGATGCCCACCTCCTCTTGACAACTCATCCCATCTGAGATCTCTAACCACCCTCCCACATATTTCACACCTATGTCTTTGCGACAGGTGGACAGAGGTGGCAAGCGAACGCAGCTGAGTTGACTTTACCAACCCAGTTCACGGCTTGGTAAAGATACGTTGAGTGGATTCGTCTGTTGACGTTCTGCAATCCTGTTTTGTCTTTGAACTGACTCTCTGAGTGTTTTTCGGTCAGCCGAGTTAGCTGACTACAAAAGGGAGATCTTTTTTTTGTTATTTTTGGCATTTGAAGAGGACTGAGAAGGTGCACATTTACCTTTTCCAGACTCACCCTGACAGATTTGTCTTTAAAGAATATTCTTCATCTGGTGGAAAGCCTCAAGTGAATCGTCACCATGTGGGAGTTCCGGTCCATGAATTTTTGGCGAGCGGTCTTCGCAGAGTTCTTCGGGACCATGTTCTTTGTATTTTTTGGCATGGGTGCTGCCCTGCGCTGGACCACCGGGCCTAATCATGTCCTACATGTGGCCCTGTGCTTCGGGCTGGCAGCTGCCACCCTAATCCAGTCCATTGGCCACATCAGCGGCGGCCACATTAACCCTGCCGTTACCTTTGCCTACCTTATTGGCTCACAGATGTCTCTTTTCCGCGCCGTTTTCTACATGGTCGCCCAGTGCCTGGGTGCCGTGGCTGGGGCCGCTGTGCTGTATGGGGTCACACCCGGCAACATGAGAGGCAATATGGCAATGAACACGGTAAGGATCAAACATGGATGTTTCAGAAATCAAGTGTAGGAATGGTGGGAGAGGTGAGGTAGAAATTTTTGGGTAGGTTGATTTCATCCATTTATTTTAGAATAAAGACATTTGATATTGATATTGATATTCTCTGGTCAAGTCGGATTCTACCAGTGGCATCAGTCCAGTAAAGCATGTTCAAATACATTGAAAACATGGTTAGAAATAATATATATAATTCATTTATCTGAAATAAAACACAAAATCAGCATGTTCGCTGCAGCTCTTTGAGCAAACTTCTGGCATGATTTTCATTATTTTTTTAATTTCTCGCATGATTTTTGTGATTTGTTTTGTTTAATTTGTGATTTTTAAATTTGTTTTCATCTGTGTGTCTACAGCTGCAGCCTGGCATCAGTATGGGAATGGCCACCACTGTGGAGGTTTTCCTCACCATGCAGCTCGTGGTGTGCATCTTTGCCGTGACCGATGAGAGGAGAAACGGACGTATGGGATCTGCTGCTCTCTCCATCGGCTTCTCTGTCACCGTCGGCCATCTCATGGGGGTGAGACACATAGAACAGAATAGAATAGAATAGATCTTTATTGTCATTGTCACAAGTACAACTAAATTTTAAAATGCTCACCAGTTAGTGCATCATTCATAGATAAAAAAATTTCTTTAAAAATGAAAGAAAAGATAATCAATAATACTATACATAAAAACAGCCCAAGTATACCCACATACGGTTACATCCTGTCATTGGAAACGTGGAGATTGAGTTATATAGGTGTGCCCAGATAAGTATGAATATTTCACAACACAATGCAGTAACGAGTGACTTGTGTTTCAGATGTACTACACTGGTGCTGGAATGAACCCTGCCAGGTCTTTTGCTCCTGCTGTGCTCTTCAGGAACTTTGTCAACCACTGGGTAAGACCTGCAGTCGCACTAAAGAGATCAATCATTCCCTTTGCTTTCAATTCTCTCTCAACAGGAGTCGTAAATGACTCAAAGATGTGTGCAATTATAATGTTAAAGCTGATGTGTGCTGCCAACAGGTGTACTGGGTCGGACCTATGATAGGAGGTGCTATGGGTGCCCTCCTGTACGATTTCATGCTGTTCCCACGCATGAGGGGTCTGTCCGAGCGCCTGGCCACACTGAAGGGCAGCCGCCCCCCAGAGAGCGAGACCCAGCAGGACACCCGTGGGGAGCCCATCGAGCTCAAGACACAAGCCCTATAAACCTGCCTCAACCCCTTTCTCTGACTGGGGCCGAGGGATGAGGGACAAGGCCCTGAGCTACGCCAACCCCACCTCCACTCACCCCCCCATGCCTTCACACACCATCGCACAAGACTAACCCAAATACTCACATCTAGACTAACACCACGCAAGATTTTCCAATACCACTGTAAAAACCAACACACATACACATACACATACACACACATACACACACACGCACACACACACACACACACACACACACACACACACACACACACACACACACACACACACACACACACACACACACACACACACACACACACACACACACACACACACACAGGTTCACAACCTTCAACCTCAACACACAACAAGACTCCTCTACCCCCCGGTCCTCACTCTGTATTCAGAACTGGACATTGTGTTTTTGATAAATGGTGACCAGTGCCTGAGCCAGCAGCTGCCTTGTCGTCTCTCTTTTCCACCTGCCTGACTTCCTGCCTGCCTGTCTCCTTCCTCCTCCCAGCTGCCTGGCCTTCTTCTGCAATGCAGAGGAGCGTACAAAACCCTGACATCCAGCAGAGAGGTTCGGGGAGGCGGATGTTGGAAGAGGGGGAAACAAAATGGCAGGATGAGGGTGAGGCGGGGATGTGGGTATGATATGAGAAGGGTAAGAGGGCATGGGGCAGGTGAGGGTGGAGTAGAGGGGTGGGGGTTGGGGTTTGGGTAGGGCAGAGAGGGCAATACTCTGGGTTTGTGGTCGTTTCAAGTTGGGTTAGACCAGTGAAGATGGGCATGCTTTTCATTATTCATCTGAATTTATCTCCATTTTAGTTTTTTTTTAGGTTCATTTTGTTTTCTGCACTTCAGACACAAGACGTGGATGTATGATACCATTAGATTTTACCAGGGTTTCACTATTTTCAAATCACTACATTTTATCTGTGGGTTTGTGTTTGTGTGTGGATACAAGTGTGTGCGTGAGAGTGAGCGTGCGCATGTGTGTGCCTGCCCGTACGTATGAGTGTGTTTGCAAGTGAGTGCGTATATGTGTGTATGTGTGTGCGTGAGATAAAGATTGCAGATACAGTACTTTTTATTTCGTTTTATTTCCATTACCGCTCTCCTGTTTCGTACCATTAACTGTGCTCATTTTGTCATCAATTTTTAAGACATGATCATTTCTCCTCCCCTCACTGTGGTATTTGCTATGATATTCATTTTTACATAAATCATCTGCTTTTTTGTTCTGAACCAGCGCAATCCAAAGGAAATGTTGTATCCCAGACTTACTTAATAGTAGGTCTGTTCACTGCAGATCGGCTGTGCGAGCTTTACATTGAGTCTCCTTTTATTATTTAATCCTTACTGGGAGCACAAGGCGTTTCAATAAAATTTCAATGATAATAAACATAAAAACTTGATACAAGGTTTGGCTTATTTTTGTTGCTCTAAATGTTGGTATTTGCTTGGTGGGTTTTGAGGAAAGTGTGAGCTGCAATAAATAATTGTGGCCAGAAGGTGGCGAAAAGAGCACATGTCTAAAATTTAAAATTGGAAATAGTTGCAGGAACCTAAAAAGCTTTTGGACTTAATCATTGTAAGCGGGAACTCTCATAATTTCTCAACATTTGTTGGAGGTATGTAGGGAGATGTAGTAAAGGGAGAGGTTATTTTGGTAAGACTGGGCCCACCCCACAGGCTGAGTATTGCTTGTGTTTGATAAGAAAACTGACACATTCATTTATCTTCCACTGTCTTCTGTTCTTGTGCATCTCAGCTGATAAACTGAAGTGTGACACCACCTCCAGAAACCTCACAAAACAATGACAGTTAAAGGACAACTGGTGGTATTTTATATTTTCCTTATAATAAAGACTACTAACCAGTCTGTCCAAAGCCTGATATAATATAGGCTAATCTTCCGTGCCATAGACCTCCATTGTTGTCCAGAAACTATTAAAAACACATCAGTAATATACATGTTCTTTCATTATGGTGAACACGACCACAGCAGTTTAATGGAAATACTTACTCAAGCTACAAATGTGTATCAATTTGCAGCCAAAAATATTCCCCAAGTAATACACTGTCTACTCCTGTTTGTAAAAAAAAAAAAAAACTAGAGCTACAACAATCAATCAATCAACAGAAAATTAATCTGCAACAATTTTGTTAAATGAGAAATCATTTAAGAAATTTCTGTCTATGGTCAAAAGACATTTTGAAGGACTCAGGGAACTTGGATAGACATTCTTCACAATTTTATGGACCACACAAAAAAACAATAAATAGACCATGAAAATAATTGTTAGTTGCACTATTAAAAACTACTGTGCCCTGCTGTTTTAGGAAATAATTTAGCCTTTACAAAAAGAAGAAACTACATGTTTGTTTGTTCTTTAGATTTTATTCTTAAGTGGGCTCGGGGCTGACAAGAAAATGGTGAGACAGACATTTTGCTCATTTTGGTCTTGTCATGGTATTTGTTGGAAATAAAGAAACATAAAACATTTCTTGAGAAATTAGAAAATAATGTTGCCTACAGTGCAGTTACATCAGCATCTACGAGGCTAAAATCATCTTTTTAAAAAATCCCATCAGCATCAGTGTAGCCTTCACCTAAACCCTTATACTGGTCCATCAGTGTAAAGTATTTCTCTTCTATAGAGAAATGACTCATATGCGACTCAGACTCAAGACTTAATGGCAACAACTGTGTCATACAGCGGCAGATATTTCCCAGATATTAACCACACTTGATAGCATATTTTATTTAGAAATGTTCATTTTATTTTGCATATTTGTTTTAAATGTGATGTATGGCTTGGTTTAAGACTACTAAGGTGGTGCCACAGCACAGAGGGACTCCAATATCTTTGCTAAAGCATCTGTCTGTATTCTGTAGCTGGAAACAAAAAAAAACAAAGAAACAACTCTGACCAGTACAATGGGCTGGAAAAGGAGCTCGATCCTGACACTGGCGTACACTGCATCGCTCTATTTCTCTCTCACTCACATACACACACAAAAAGGACAGAAAAAACACACAAAACACATTCAGCAACAACATACTTCTTGACATTTACTTGATATGTATTGACAACAATGTAATTTATTACAAACACCAAATCTAGACTCTGTTGCTCCAAAAGTTGTGGGTCAGAAATAGCCTGAAAGCTACTGCAGGAATCTCATGACAAATTTTTTGTTTTAAGTGTTAACAAGGTCCTTCTCTGAGTAATGACGTAGCAGTAGCAATATAAAAAACAATATACCAGTGTTGTTTACCTTATTCATGCTCATCCTCGTAATTGCATATTCTGTTAAACTGTGATTATCACGGTGTAATAACCTGCCAGCGGTGGACAAAAAGGAACGAAAGGCAGTAAAATAAACATTTTGTTCGTTTGAGATGAGACACTAATAAAAATGACAAACACTAACTGAACCAGGTACAGAGAGAGAGAGAGAGAGAGAGATCTCTAAGGCCATAGACAGAAAGGTAACCTTGAAGAGGAGGTAATTGGACCTGCATTTCTGAAAGAGGAACTGGCTCTCAGCTTGGCCAATATCCAGCGTTCAGCCCAGTACCTTCGGAGAAACTGCAGCCGCAGCATCGTGTCAAACAGACATATTTCTCATTGTCTTTACCCGTTCACTCTCCAGCAGCCAACGCTGAGGGTCAGGGGTAAGAGAGAAACGTCCAGAAGATTACCGTGTTGTCTCGTTCCAGTTCCTGACGTTTGCCACTTATGAAAAACATTCAGATCGTAGGCTGATGACAATAGCAAGAGAACATTTTTATTAACTATTACAACAATAATATAAAAAAGACAGGAGTGAGAGTGCTTTCTGAAAGCCCTTTTGATTACATCACACTCTCCTCCTGCTTGTCCAGTCTCATCCTGATGATGGCACAGGTCGTAGCCCAACAGTTTCGACTCATCAGTCAAGCAGCTCCAGCTCTGCTCAGAGCTGCTCACTGCATGCGGTCGGGCTGGTGCAGCGGGTAGTGGAGGAAGGCCTGAGGGGTGGCAGACACTGTGGTGAGTGCAGCCAGAGGAGGAGGGGGATGGAGGGCAGCCGGAGGGGTCGGAGAGGCGGTGAGAGCGGGTGCCGGCGTGCCAGGGGAGAAGCTATAGCTGAGGTATCCAGCAGAGGGCGACGGTGAAGGGGTGTAGGGGTACTGCTCCAGTCCTGTGGGGGCGTAGTGGCTGTAGGCGGAGCTGTAGTCCAGGTAAGGTGAGGCGAGGGCAGCCGCTGTGGGACTGAGTTGAGACTGCAGCACCAGGCTGGGCTGGAGGAACGCTTGAGGGTAGACGTACTGCTGGGTGAGCCTGGACGGACAGAGGAACGAGGGTTAGAACTAGCGATAACATAATTAATTAAGTACCCAATTTGTTGATCGAAAAGAAAAATGTAGTCATTTTTTAAGCAAAAATACCAAAAATTATGCTGTTCAAGATTCACAAATTTTAATATTTGCTGGTTTTCTTTGCTTTATATGTCAGCAAACTGAGTATTATTATTTTCTGACATGTATAGACGACAAAAATGTGTCAAGAAATATAATCAGCAGCTAAATTGATAGCGAAAGGAATCATCATAGCTCTAATTGTGACTGTTCTGTAACCTCACAGGATAAACATGAAGGCAGCATTCTTTGTGTGTTTATGTATAAATATATGTTCTCAATACTCAACGCTCTTTTCAGCTTTCAGTAACTTCATTCTTAAATTCAGGGAAAAAACCCCTCATCTTCCTCTGTATAAAATCAGACACAACCAGTGTTTCCTGAGATACTGCGTTGCACATATACACAAAAATAAACAACATGTGATTACAAAACTTTGACAATAAATTGTCATAACAGTTACAGAAATGTACATTTAGTACTTTTATCTTGTTCTATAAGTCTCCATATTTTATGAGTATTTTGGCACTATATCTTTGCGTGGCTTGACACCTGACTGGAGACGCAACTAAATTCGTTGTTGAACATTGCCAGCCAATTCGTATCGCAATTACATTTTGTGCGCCTCTTCTTTTTTTTATTGCTTGTATTTATGACTTTTTCCCCCTTATGTTCTTTTATTGCATTTTTAGCTGTTATATCCATAGCCTACAAGTTCTTGACCTCTGCTTTAATATTTTTCCTTCATCTGTTTTTAATCAGTTTTACGTGCAGAAAGCAAACAGAAAAAGCATGTAAGTGCAATTTATACGCAGAATATAACACCAATGGTTGGGAAGGGAAGATAATAGATGTAGCTGATATTCTTCTCGAGCCCCCACAGTAAAAGACATGTGATACAGAAGTGTGTTTAATGAAAATAGAAAAAAAAATACACACACAGTCCTGACAGCATTCATATCTGTGTCTGAATATCTGATGACAATGTTCTGTAGTTATGTGTTCTCAGACTGAGTTGTTGCTCAGTTTATCTTGGTGAGATCTGACGTAATTACTGAGAGTCAATGAAATGGCAACAGTAAGCAGATACAGACACACACATTTACAGTTGAATGTTTAACACAAACAAATGGCCCACGGTTTCTTTCGGAGCTGCTTCCTATCTTTAGAGTCCTATATAGGCATCCTCCTCCTCCTCATTTAATAGCAATTATCAGCCCTGTTGCTGTCACTTTATAAATGGACCATCTCCCTTGTGTTTAGGATTAATTAGCACGTTGCCTGAGAAACGCTTTGCTCCAAAATGAAATATTGCACATTTCAAAATGAAGCAATTAACAACAAGAAAATATTTTTAATCATAAACTATTGTATTTCTGAGATTATTAATCGAGAACTTTTGGTTCTAAAATTTGGTCTCTGTATCGAAAGCCTGAATGCACACACACACAGACACACACAACCTGCCACAATAGATGCAGTACATCACATTGTTGGTACTCCGCAGCCGCAGCAATAATGAGAGAAAAAAGTGCTCTCCTGTCCTTTTGTATTCAGTCATGCCCTTGCTTGAGGCTGCCCACTTAACCTGAACTGCTTCAGTTACATCTGGCAACAGCAAAAGCAATCATATCAGAGGAACTAGGTTACGCTGCTGTGCTTAAGTAAAAACAACAGAACATGACAGTACTTAACGCTTACACTACTGTGATCAGTGCCTACAGTCAAACCCATTAACCTGACAGTAACCTTGTCACTGAGTCTGAGCGGATGATCAGTGCAGCAAGAAGCAGCCTGCTGCTTCTTCTACTGCTGCTGCTGCTTACCCCTAAACAGAGCAGGAGCAGGGATGAGGTGTGCTTACACAACAAATACCTACACTACTGTATACAAAACACACACAGACACAAACCAGTACGTATACCTGCCGATATATTCTAACGCCCATATGTACTGCAAGTTAGACTACATATTTAACCTTACTTAACTTTTAGTTGACCTTATTTAACCTAACTCTGTCCTTCTGAAGAATCCAAAAGTCCCAAATATTCCTGTTAAATTTCTCCTTCACTTATACACATATTAAACATATTAAACATTTTGCCTGAAAGGTTTCTGTATCGGATTGTTTTCATTAAAGCCAAAATAAAATACTTAAATTGAGTGAAACCGAATCGTGAAGTATTGTATGTTATATTAAACACCATGTTTTTGAAGCTACCCTTTAGGAGAAGTGAAAAATCACCACTTCACCAGCCAACTAGATACTGAAGTAAAAAAAGGACCACGTGTGAAAAAACAACTTGTGACATTACAAACATAAAGATTTTTTTTGTATTTCACCTTTCAATGCTTTTTAGCTTGGAATTTTTTATTGATCTAGAAAGCCTTTTTTCATTTCCCAAGACAGTTAATTTAAGTAATTTAGTAATTTATCTTATCAACACTGATAAAAGAAAAGTCCATCAATGAATGTTTAACATCTGAAACATTTCCAGCTGTCTTGAAAGAAAAAATAATGAAGATTTTAGTATAATATATATATATTTTTTGGCAATTCTTTAAAATAATTTAATAAAGGTTTTGCTGTTCTTAATGAATTAATTATTATTTTTAAACATGTCTAAAAGGATTTTTAGAAATTGTATCCTTGTTGTTTTTCTTTTTAGATGTTTTCTAGTGTTTATAATTTACTTTGTTGTGTACTTTTTTTTTTTTTTTTTTAAATTACTGTGCTGAAGGCTGGCAATCAAAGTGTCCAGCTCTCATTGGACAACTGATGAGGATTCAGCCTTCAACCTTCATCATTTACTGTACTTTATATAGGCTGGATCTTTTATTAAAATATGCTGTTGAAATGAAGATTTTTCTAGGTATTCAACTTTTTTTCTTTCTTTCTTTCTTTTTTTTAACCAATTCTGCCGGTCAGAGTTTTTGTTTTTTTTTGGAAACCACAAAGTCTGGACCAGAATTCAAAATAAAATTGTCTGCATTTATACAATACAAACAAGTCTATGAAGATTTCCTATACCTCTTCAACTACCACTTGAAAGAACAATTTTCCAGACCACCTGTAAAGATCATTAATCAACATGCTGTATTCAGTTTGCTTAATCCAGCAACAATTTGTGGTTTAAGTTTCTCTATGCATTAAGCAAATGAGATATGTGTGAGTATGAAACTACACAAAATGGTCATCTTCTCATAAAACGCTCTGCAAGAAAGCAAATAAATGCACTCCCCAGAATGTTGAAAGAATATGTTTGCTGTTTTCAGTTCAGACCTTATTAAAATGTTTCACGTCTTGATCTTGTATGCCACATCTGTTGCTTAGTCGTTTGAAAATAACCACTCTGCTGCAGCTTTTCAATGAGCTTCAACACAGTAAAATGGTGTCATTGTTAAAACACAGGAAGCTCTCAGCAAAGTTGGAAATGTCAATTTTTTTTTATTCTTTATTTCTTTAAGCTACAAAAACAGAAGTTGTGCAACGTGAAGTCAATTAGGAGCAAGGTTTGTGACTTTTTCCATGGATATGTCAGTTTGACCAGACTATGAGCTTCCTGTTTTTGAAGAAGTTGTGAGGATTGACTGACTCACTGATCTGTGCTTAAACCAAGTGAGACGTGAAATGATGCCAAACAACATTTTAATAAGGTCTGAGGTTACAAACACTAGCTGTGCCCCAGTTACATACTTACTATACGCTGTACGTACTAATATTCACAGAATACTTTAAATCAACAAACTAACAGGATATGATGCCACAAGTGCTGACAGGAATCAACCAAACTGTGACTTTAGAATGACACTGTGAATCACACTTCACAATGAGAAAGCAAAATGTCTCTTTCTGGAGTTCTCAGCTTAAATCTTTCTCAGATGTGAAGATTTACTTTTTTTCTTTGTCAAATCTGACAGTAAATCAAAAATCTATAGGTCTTGAAATCTCAGTTTAAAGTAAATCGACCAAATTGAAGATATCACTGTTGGCTCTGAGAAGTTGAGAATGCCACTTTTTCATTATTTTTTATTTAGTAGTCTTATAGAAAAAATCAATCAAGAAAATTAATCAAGAAAATAATATATAATAATATAATATATAGAAAATAATTTTCAGCCCTATATGAGTGCAATGTTATATCTGTGGAGTCTCGTTAGACGAGTCTTGGGCAAAGAGCAGCACCATCCAAAACATCATATCTGCAGATTAATGACATACAACAAACATGAATTCAAAAGACAGCTGTAGCTAATTCACCACCCACCCACCCCTCTGTATCCCATCTCTCCTCGTTCAACTCTGTCAGTCTCTCCCAGAGCAGGAGTGCAGTGTCATTCCCACGGCTGTGTGCCGCTGCCTGCCTGTGCACCGGCCTGACTGATCCAATGTGACAGCGGCATCGTACGAGAGCTAGCTGCGCCTCGCCTCTCTCCCCCACGTGCCTGGCATCATCTCTGGCTGTCAAACACACATTTATATATATATATGTATACGTACTCAACGGGGGGGGAGGGGGGGGGGGGGGGGGGGGGGGGGGGGCGATATGCACGCAAACACTTTAAACACACATATTTAAAAAGCACACATTCACTCGAACAAATCACATGCAGAAAAAGTGAATGTGCAAGTCTGAAAGAACCCAAAATAAAACCCAGTTAACAGGTTTTGTGCTGTCAGTTCAGCAGCTTAGAAGAGGATGAGGATAAATGTGTGTGTGTGTAGTGAGTGGGGGGTTAAGCCATGGCAGGGATAATTGGCGCAGCTGCATGGGTGTACGCTCACTAACAGACCCAAGAGAGCAGAATAACCTCCACAGAGTCCGCTATCCATCCCCTCTATCACTCTGTGTGGGTTCACTCCCTCACAGCCAGCTTCCTCTGCACTCCCACTCACTGTCCTTTTTCAAAACCAGGCAGCGGGATAAAAGAGATAGGATGTACTGAATTTAAAAAAACATCTGCAGTTTTTTTTTTTCAAGGGTCGAGGTCGAGGTCGGGAATCTGTGGGCGAGGAATGAACGGGAGACGAGAAGAGAAAGAGAGGGGTGGGTGGGTAAGCAGGGGGACGCTGAGAGGTGAAGGATCAGCCATCATATCCTTCATGCCTTAGGACAGCCACGCTTTTAATAGTTCAGATGATGTGAGGAGGGTGAGTCAGTCAAAGAGACACACACACACACACACACACACACACACACACACACACACACACACACACACACACACACACACACACACACACACACACACACACACACACACACACACACACACACACACACACACACACACACACACACACACACACACACACACACACACACACACACACACACACACACACACACACACACACACACACACACACACACACACACACACACACACGGCTTAAGGGAGGGTCAGAGACAGAAAGCCCAACATCAGCGCTGTACACTCAGCTTTCCAATCAGCAAGCAATAAATGCATTTCAGTTTGATTATAGATTGAAAGAGGCTGCATGATATGGAGAGGATTATATTTGAAAATGTACACTAAGTGATATTTGTTGCATATTATTACATAAATCATGAACATTTCAATGAGTCTCAGATTGCAAGTGCTACAAACCCTGCAGAGAAACAGATTGTGTTGTCAGTGTAATGTAATAAAGATGATTTTCATCTCATTTTCACTTGTTGCGGGCTTGTTACACATCCGAAAAGCATCTAAAACATCCTGCTCTGAACAAAAAAATCTTGGATTCAAACCAATTTTTATCAAGTAACGGATAAATGGCTGTTTGTTCAACATTATATCTGCAGCAGCTTTGTGGTAAAAATTGATAAAAAACTTCAAAAAACTACATTTAGCACTAAATAAGTGGTTTTCAACATACCAGAATGTAGTTATAAGCAGTTATAAGGATATTTTTGGATGTTTTAGAGTGTTCTTGTCAACTCCTCCTGTGAAGCATTCGTAACAATATAATTCAGTTGTCCCGTAGGAAACATAAACTAATTATTGCATATATTTAGTATATTCATTTATATAATACATAAATACAATTTGGTATTTATTCATTTATAAATACTTTTGGTTTTTGCTGTGAGGCTCCTGCAGGCACATGATATATACAGAAGAGTCACTACTCATTAAAAATCATCATCAATCTGGATTTGTATATTTTATGCACTTTTTTGGCGGGGGGTTGACATCTGTATATAGCTCCAACAAAGCAACCAAAAAAGGGAGTAGAGTTTAGTGAGTTTAGTGTTGAAATGAACATCAAAAAACAATAAACTGGAAAAAAAAAATGCAAATGCAGTTCAGAATGTGTGTCATCTTTTAACAGACAACTGAGCAAAATGGGAGCTTTCTACACTATGAAAAGCTTCCGACATGATTTTCTCTTTCAAATATGGCTTTTCATCCAACAGAAGTGTTTCTACTAATTGGGTCCCTGGGTAAAGAGAATATACACCTGAGGGTTCGCCGTCTACCGAAACCCCTTGACAGACAGAGAGTGATAACGACACGCTGAACGCGAGGAGGAAAGAGCAAGATAATTTAGAGAGTCAACCACAGAGGAAACAGATAAAGAATGGAAAAAATCAGTTGTTGAACGTATTAAAAGAGACGACACGTCGTCGCCCACAGAGGCTGTTTTATGATTCACTGATGTTTCATTGAGGACATTTTTCTATTTTTCATCCCACCATAAAGGCGTTTCACACATAAAAAAGGAGCTCCGTTGTCACATCTACCAGTGGCCCTAAAGCTTCACTCAACGCAGCCACAGGTGTGCTGTAAGTAAGTGTTAGTCCTCCATTGCCACTATTACCACCCCCTCACTGCTCCTCTGCTTCAACAGGAAGTGTTGCCCTCCCCCCACCCGCCACAGCTTCACCGCACATCCATCCCCTTCCTCTCCTTTCTTTCTTTCTCTCAAAAAATAAAGACCAGAACAATTTTTATATATATTTAAAAAAAAAAGGAAAAAGAATTCACTTCTGCCAAGCAACCATGCCGACGCTGGGTGCTAAAGGCAGGCAGCAGGCAGCTATGGGCGACAGACGCCTCCCTCGAATGAGAACATCCTCCTCCTCCTCCTCCTCCCCCCGAAACTCAGCTGTACCTCAAAGCCACATTTGGCATCAGCCCGTCCTCTGTCCTCTTTAAAACTTAAAGCAAATACGCCAAAGGAGCAGGCAGAACACTCCTTTGTTTGAGTTTATCTTCGTTATTTACTGTTTACTGTGGGAGTGCTTCTAACAGGGGCAGCGCCATGTGTGAGTGCCAGACCCTGAAGACCCCCCAACTCCCCCACCAAAAGCCCCAAAGAAACCAGAGCGACAAAACATCTTTAGATAGGTAATATGAGGTTTTCATACCAGTAAGATCTAACCAGAGATTGCACATCGACACTGATTTGAGGTTCAGCTGCTTCCTTTTCTTCGTAAATAGAACTATTTTGTCAGCCCATAAAAACAAAACAGGCTTGTCTCAGTGCTATAAGTGTCAGGAAATTGGGAGAAAAATATAAAGAAAGTGACATGAAATGTTTGAAGCTGACTGCAGTCATACTGATAATGTCAAAGACACATGTCGCCTTGGAGCAGAGAGATCTGAGCTGGACAGATGCACCCTTTCTACGTCCTAAAAATGAAAAATAAAAAGACTTGACAGGCTATATGGATGATTTATCCCTTATTTACACATTTATGTCCAAATCATCAGGAATTAAACCAAAGAGAGTCCTATTTATATATACAGTAGTAGTATACTGTAGAGTGAAATATTTAGCATTCATGAGCAGTATGTTGCAGTTAATAAATGATTTATAACACGTTATTATAGTTATAAGCAGTGTGACACAGTGAATACGCACCATTTGTCCCATATGCACATTGATATATTTGCTTTTGCACACTTTATGTTTTGTTGCTGACAGATAAGTTATTGAGTTAAATGTTGTGGGGAGTAAAAAATAAAGCAGGAGAGGATGACGGTGTAGCTGCGTGCAACATTATCAGCCACATCACATTAAGTTCTAATTGATTATCAAGTTGAGCCAGGGCTGATTTGTTGGTTGTGGGGTTTTTTCCCCTCAGATTTGTCTTTGGTTGTGAGGTGAAAATAAGTCTAAACGAGTCTCTGCGTTCTTTCACCTTCCTTAACACTCACTTCCTCACAGATATAAGTACTTTTTTATCATCAACTGTAACTCATCTGTTGGCATCCATACTGTTAGTGGATGCTGGTTTATAAAACAGATAATAAATGACAATATGGTATAACACAGTTGTAGTAACATTAAATATGTGATAAATACAAATTAATAAATACTAGCTGCAAACAACTACATTATAGTGCATTATAAACCATTTATAAATGCTAAATAGGGAGACTTACAGTAAAGGGTTAGCGGAAGTTCTTTTAAAGAGTCAATATTTTCAGGTCTGTTTGTTTTGGTGTGTTGAATGGTAGCAGTCATTTCCTCCATTAATCCGATTGACTTTAGAAAAACTACAGAGAGTCTGACTCTAACTGTTCATGTACGTGTAATGAAGGGAGAAATAACAGCGATGGTAAAGTTTCCTATTGAGGAAACTTGAAGCCTCCATTCATTCAGAACATAACATGTCCTGCAGCTGTGCTGTGATCAGATCTCCTGAGGTTAATTTTGTTGCAGATCTTGGTATCGCTTCTTCTTCTTCAACAGGTTTATTCTCTAAATAAACTTAACACAATAACATTGACACATTGTGATTTTGTAATGACATTTTAAAGACCAAACAATTAATAATTTAATTGCAAAAAAGCCCTAGTGTAGTGGACGTCAATTTGGATGAAAATCACCTAATAGTTGAAGTCATTTATCAAACGGAAACACCAAGGATGAATTGATTTCAGATTCTCAAATCTAATCTAACAACAGGTTTTCTCTGTTTAATGTTGTTGTAAATTCAGTATCTTTCTGTTTTGGACTGTTAGTCAGACAACATAAGCCCCTAATCAACACATCATGGGTATTTTTTGGGGGCATTTTATGCTTTGATTAGAGAGTCAGCAGTAGATAATAGGAAATGTGAGGAGAGATGGGGAACAACACGCAAACCCTCAGGCCACCAATGCACCACATGACAGGTGTGTTAATGATATTTAATAGACTAAATAAGTTGTCAGTGATTAAAAAAAGATGCACACTACACTTTTAGCTATAAAATAAAGACAATGAAAACAAAAAAATCTTACAAATTAGTCCAGAAGCCCTGGATGTGTTCAAACTAAACACAGAGATACATTTAAAATGACTAATGGTGCAACTTGAAAATAAAAGGTTTATGAGCTGTCACTAAAGACTTCATTAATAGCTAAAGGAAATTAATGATGTTCTAACATTTTAACTGCAGGCTTGATGGTTTGTTGTTAAGTGAAAAACCTACAACAATTTGTCAAAGAGGCGTTTACACATTAAGCCATTTAGCCTGCAGTCAGCTCACAATCTGTCAGTCCAGATGTTTATCTTATTCATATTTCAAACCTGCCGCTGGTCTGTAAAGTATTCATGAAATCCTTTTTAACCACTAATTAAATGACCTATGGTGATCCTTGTTGTAAAAAGACACTGTAAACAGCCTGTGGAGAATTGGTAAGAAATGCTAAGTTCAAACCCCAAAATATTCAGTTTATAATGATATTAAATCTTCCTATGTGTCTACACCGTCCAGGATTTGTGTTTTTTATCCTCTTTCTGTCAATCTTAACTTCAAAGAAACGGAATAAAATATTCATAAGCAGGTTTTAATTAGTGTATAATCACCTGAAAATAAAAATAGTTGTGTCCTTTATATCTACATAGGGAGCGGAACCTCTTCCATGGAGCCCACCATGTTGCACCTCCATGTTTCTACAGTAGCCCACAATGGACAAACCAACACTGGCTCTATAGAGGGCCTTTCAAGTTTCTGTAGTCTCTCCTACAAGCTTGGAAGGGGAGGGTGAGGAAAGGTGTATTTATTTGGTTGTAATCTGCAACCTTACCAAAAGATGCCACTAAATCTTATGTATTGGTCCTTTAAGGGGATATAACATACTTGTCAGGTTATTTTTTGTAATTTATTCAGTCTTATAATATCAGATGTGTTAAAGATGGTCAGACTTTCAAAATTTAAGGTGAACGTATGTAAAAATGCTTCCTGCAAGTCAAAATCCAGGCTTTCAACCTGCTCTGAATGCCCTGATTACATTGTTACCTCAACCTGATTCTCTTAATGACATGTCATTTTTTTGCCTTTTTTGCTAAGACTGTTCCACCTGCTTTTCATGTTGTCCATTCGCATATTTCAGATCTGATTCAAAGTTTTTATATCTCAAGGGAAATTAGGGAAATCTGACTTCAGTTGTTTCGTTTATGTAACCTCTGGAGTCACTGAAACTCCTCCGAGAGAACTGAGGAGCTTCACAAAGAGCCAGTATAAGAAAAATAAGGAGTTTTTGAACTGTAGGTCATGCAAAGATAATCCATTACAGCCCCAAAATAAAAATATAGACCTGAAAATCTGCATAATATGTCCCCTTTTGACTCTTGTGTCAAGGCAGTGTATCCTACGCCTATTACTATTGAGCCCTGGAGGGTTGTGTAGGAAGGGAATCAGGATGATAGGGGAGGGACTAAAATGCGGAAAAATCACAAATACAGTGTTTTTTAAAAAGAAAATGCTCCTATTTGAGCAGCTGGATTCAGCAAATATTTTACAGTTTTGCTTGGACAATGATTAATAGATTATCAAAAAAAGAGTTAACTTTTTTGAATTGCCTAATCAATTAAATGACTGATGGTTTCAGTTCTAGTTAAGACAGCATTATATTCAGCAGATAATTGGATTGACAGCTTTAAAATAAATCGTTTACAAAGTGTTTCCACGCTGACAAAGAACCACCTTCTGTGTGTGTGTTTGCCTTCGGGTGCGTTTAGTGTGTCCGGTGATTCTTTGTTTCAGTCTGTGAGGTGTCAAAACTGTGACTCTTTCTGGGAGCAGAGATTAAAAAGAGTAACTCCCTTTGCTCTGAATGTCCTCCCTCACTACGGGAGGCATTCAATCAACCCATCATCACTCATTCATAGACTCATCTGGGTCAGCCTCAATTCCCTCATCACTCATTCAGAAATTGAGGACTACAATATTAATAGCACTCAGAACAGTTGAGGTTTTTAATGGACTTCACTGTCAGCCAGCAGAAAGTCTTCTTTTCCAAAACGCTAAATCCTGTTAATTCCTTTAAAAACACCTTTAAAATATAGAAGATCCAGTCGGTATAACAACATGCTTCCATCAAAGAGACAGAACGCTCTTTTCCTCAAGCTACAGCTATTTAACTTTGAAATCAACAGCTCACCCACATACACAGAAAATCTCATGACAGACAGCTGTGGTACTGGCTGACAATATCCTCGCCTAAGATCACCTTAGCAACAGTCTGTGCCGGCCCCAAAGCCTGTTACCTTGGTCCTGTGTATTGTAGGTACTGTGAGTGCTTTGTGTGTCTTGCAGGTCCTTGGCTGGGTGCAGCTGAGGTGCCATTGAGCTAACTGAGAGTACCTGGCCAGTGTTTCCAAGTTACTTAAGCCTGCCTGCCCGGATGGCAGTGTGTCGATCCCTTCACACTTCACCAAGCTCGGGATGTTTCTTTGTGTTTGAACACTGACAACATGCACTTTAAACCAGCCACTGCATTCATGCACCGTCATTCAAGCACCGTTACAGTTATTATGATTATCTACTTAAATAAATGTCACTTTGTTACCACTAAGTTTGACGTTGTGCATCTCCTTCTATTGTTGTGGCTCGCGACACAGCCGTGACTCAGTCGTACACTGGAAATCTGAGAGGTTTATACCACAACGGTCAGCCACACACAACTTATACAATGAGAAGCTTCTGGGTTTGACTTGCAGTGTCTCTCTACTTTCTGTAACAGCCACAGGAGTTAATCATCCTCTATGTTTCACTTAGGAACTGAGTCATTTGTATTTTCTTGAGTTCACATTTAAACTCAGCAAGACTGAATGTAGAGGATGTTGTCTCATGTGGATAACAATGATTTTACAGGCAGGTCGGTTCTTAAGTTCAACATGAATAATGATAAATATATAAAGCCCTCTTTTATGGTATATGTAAGTCTATACTGCGGTATCGGGTCAGATTTTAATAAGAAACTGTTTATAGATACAACAGGAAAGTCTATTTCTGACATGTCCAGTAGATTAAATATCTTAAATCAATGCAAATCTTTAAAAAATCCAATATTAACAATATTAGGTAGTCTTGATTATTGCTCATTGGCTCAATACAGTGGTTCCCCTCAGGATGAATTGTATTAACTTTAGTGATTCAAAGTGACTCATAATGACTCACTGAAAAAAAACGGCTTAGTATATTTAGAGAGAAGTTTTACGCTTTTTGAATGGGTGTTTTGGAGCCAGCATCCAGCGGCTGTCGCTGGCATTGCACTTTAAGCTAAAGCTGTATTGGCCTCAAGCCGTGGTAGCTGCTGCTTGGTGTAGCCTCACAGAGCCGCTAGCATGGCTGAAGACTATTATTCTTGTTTTCTTTTTTTCTCTCTCCTCTATAATCATCCTATGACACCTTGTAGGTGTACTGACCCCCAGGTTGTGAATCACTGGCCTGATACACCCTGGGATATAATGGGATAACACAGTATAAATGGTAAAATTTCTAGCAGATGAATTATTTATAACATCTCACAGTATGTATCATTATATCACCCAACCCTGAATGTGAGTGCATGAATGTGAGGAGAAAGGAGAAGAGGGATAACGGCAGCGGTGCATGTATATGGGTGTGTGTGTGTGTGTATATGTGTGGAGTAAAGGATATAGAAGGAAGTTTGACCAAAATGGCTCACTACCTCAGCAAAGCCCAAATTAACTGTGGGTGAAATTGAGATCTGAGTTTCTTTTATGTATAATGGAGCAGGCGGACAGAGACACAACAAAAGGCAAATCTAAAATTCAATGTACAGACACAGATACAGACTGCTGCTGCGACAGCCACTGGGGCTTTTTCCTTTCTCTCACATTGCAGAGTGGCACTAACTACGACAGCCCAAGTGGAGAGCGGGAGCGAGTGCATGCAAATGTCAAGGACAGAGGAGTGAAATGTATTGTGTGTTTTTTTTCCCTTCCCTTTTTGTTTTTAATGCCTTTATTTAACAGTGACAGTTTAGAGATGGCAGGAAATTAAGGTTATGTGGCATGCATCTTTACTAGTAGGCTACCAGGGATGCACTGAAATGTATTGTGTAGAGAAAGAGGCAGGTGAGACAGAGAGAAAAGGGAAAGAGAGGTATTGATTCCTCTCCATCTTACCCATATTGCCTCTGAGCCCATGTAGGATGGACTTGCTGAACTCCAACAGAGAGACCTGCAGACAAAAAAAAAAAGAGAGAGAGAGTGAGTGAGGAGAGATGTTTCAGCTATGGGCAACACAGACAACCAAAGAGACGAGCATGCAAGGACTGACTGTCTCCGCTTGTTTGTTTCAGATATCACAGACAGGCTGCACACACACACACACACACACACACACACACACACAAATAATGATGCGCACAAACATCTATGACCTCGCTGCCTCCAGAGTTCAACAGGAATCAGCTGAGACAGAGTAAGAAAAGATGAAATTTTTCTTCCTCCTCTCTGCCCCTCCTTTGACTTCATCTCTACATTCCTATAGTATTCATTACTCTGTTATTCCTCCTTTTTTACTGTTCGCCATGACCTCATCACCCTCCTCTTTTGTTCAAACCTATATCTAAATACACAGTTTCTTTCTTTCTTGCACACAACAGAGACACCAGGACAAAGAGGAGACAGACGCTGTGTTATTTCTTGCTCTTAACAGTCTCTCTCTCTCTCTCTCTCTCTCTCTCTCTCTCTCTCTCTCTCTCTCTCTCTCTCTCTCTCTCTCTCTCTCTCTCTCCTCTCTCTCTCTCTCTCTCCTCTCTCTCTCTCTCTCTCTCTCTTCTCTCTCTCTCTCTCTCTCCTCTCTCTCTCTCTCTCTCTCTCATCTCTCTCTCTCTCTCTCTCTCTCTCTCATCTCTCTCTCTCTCTCTCCTCTCTCACCTCTCTCTCTCTCCACTCACTCGCTCACACTCACTCACACTCACTCACTCACTCACACTCACACTCACACTCACACACACACACACAATAACAAAATACCAAGCGCTGCCATCTCCCATCAGACTGCATGCTTGGGGAGTTGCGTCGCAGTACTGGGCCCAGGAATAAGACACACAGTCAGTTGTTGTTGGCGCCACTGTTTGTCAATCACACCTCCACACGACGACATTTGAGGGGGGAGAGGGGTAAGCTGCTGACTAGTGTGCAGCGAGATATTGGAGGGAGAGCGCAAAGCTTGTGCGCTGGTGGTTAACGCTGTAAAATGCCCAGAGGCATGAAAGCTGTGCATGAACTCAAGTGTATAACATACAGTGATCAAAGAATTAATGTATGGTGAGAATGAGCAGAGACGGTTTGCCGGCTGGATTTGCATACCAGTGGTTTTGAATGTTTTATCCCACCAACTTCAAATCTGTACACATATTAACTGGTTTGCAGATTGACTTGGCAGCTGTTGGTTTCAATTCACTATAGCATGAAAACAAACAGGCAGACAGATGTAACTTGCTTACGACCCTGCATATTATCCATTTAACTGCTTTATAATCAATCAACAGTCATTCCTTTGCAAGCAAGGGGTATTTTGATGACCTACCTGTTGATATGATTCCTGTGCTTTTGGGATGCTGCAACATTAGAGGCTCAACCTTTTTTTAAAACATCTAGAATCTACCAAATTCACATGTTTCTTTTCATGATAGCTATGTTGTTTGCCAAGTTTTATCTCCCCAGAATAAACAGCAGTATGTGAATTCAAAGTTGTACTGCAGCTGCAACTCACAGTTCAGATCAGTATAAGAGTATTGATTAACAGTCTCTGCTCTCAAATTCAATCATCTGACAGTAGCGTAACTCCAGAAGACAAATATTTACTGTCTTAGATTACAGTTTGAAGTCTTTGCAAGCCAATTTAAGGCAAAGCCTGGTGATATTCTTTATTTTCCTTACTGTCAGTTATTCCCATGAAAATACCATGGACTCCATGAACTCAGCCTATTAACAAGTATTATTTGTGTAGCTTATTTCTCTATACAGTAGTTATCCAAAAACACATCAATTAGCCACACTAGAAGATTGTAGTTTAGTTTGAGTTGACCCAAAGACACAACTATTCTGCAGTAAATAGTGACAAGCACGCCAATTTATGGACTGAAAATAGTCCCCAACAAATGCACTATTCACCCCTGATTCAGTAAAGGTCACTAAAACCTACAGTGCCCAGCTGTTTCTGGGAATTATTCAACCTTTTCAAAAAGTGAAACTATATTCATTACCTGTTTTTAAAGATTTACATCTTCACTATTGTTGGTTTTGGTGTTTTCATTGAACAGGTATTTGGCTAAAACCAGACTAGGAAGAAACCACTGATTTAATCCGGTACAGTATGTAACAGAAATGTGAACAAAGATAGTATGTATGTGTGTGTGTGTGTGTGTGTGTGTGTGTGTGTGTGTGTGTGTGTGTGTGTGTGTGTGTGTGTGTGTGTGTGTGTTCAGCAGGGATCTAACACACTTACTTGTCTGCGAGCTGCGAGGCTTTGCTCCCAAATACGCCAGGTTCACGTTGGCCTTCCTGCCGTCGATGATGGGGTTTGCATCTTTGCACGCCCGCTCTGCTGCCCCCCTGTCCACCATGGTCACCTGTTGACACATCATCACATCATTACTGACAGTATCTCTCTGAAAAAAAGCCACATAACTGCATCATGTGAAAGCTTCCCTCTCCTGTGTGCATGGGGTGATTCTAACATGAGCGCTCAAATGAAGTGACAGACCCAGAGCTCGGCGGCCCCTGAGGGAGCTGCTGTCCTTGTCTCTCCTCGAATGATTCAATCTTTTAGCTAAACGCATGAGGAGACGACATGAAATGAGCAATCAGTGTGTTGAGATGGTTCAAGCAGAGCTCTGCCTGTGTCTAAGGTCTGGTGTAGGCGGGTGAGTGGGAGGAAAATGTGTTTTTTTCCAGACTGAGCTGCTAAGGATGAGCTACTGGAATCTACCTTGAGTTGAAGAGTGGGCAGATAGTAGGGAGAAGGGGTGGTGAAGGTTAAAACACACACACACACACACACACACACACACACACACACACACACACACACACACACACACACACACACACACACACACACACACACACACACACACACACACACACACACACACACACACACAGTGCAGCTACACTAAAAATACAGCTCCACTAGCAATAAATAGGACACTGAAAATGAAACAGCCACGCTTGCTTTCATTTCGCAGCATCAGACTCTGGATTCAAACAGAGGCAGTGGATGGTTTGAGATCGCTGGGGCTCAAGAAGCTGCTGCGGGGGAATTCGAGCACTAAGCGGGAAGTCAGGGATGAAATGAGCATGTCGTCCCGAAAGCACAGAAAACAACTCAACACACACACTGGTTGCCTCAGCTGATTGGCTCATTGGCTTGGAGATAATTTGAGTTGCTTCAGTCCAATACACACTTGACTCTTCTTATCTCATGTCTCTTTCTCTTTCACTCGTGCACACACACACAAACTCACAGACACTCACACACAAAGCACACCCAAAACCATCCTGCTAGTGGGGGGAGGGCCGTATGGGAGGAAGTCAAAATGAAACTACTGCAGCCTTATCTTGCAAAGCCAACTGACATGTCACACCTCTGTGACCAAGGACTAACCCCCCCTCCCCTCTGTCTTTCTTTTACACACACACACACACACACACACACACACACACACACACACACACACACACACACACACACACACACACACACACACACACACACACACACACACACACACACACCAGAAAAAAAGACAACTGTCCACAGCTGCTGCAGCTTATTACCAACTCAAGTGTATCCCTGTCTTCATGAGTATGTGTGTGCGTGTGCTTGCTGTTGCACAGTGTGTCCTTGTGCTGGGTCTATGCCTGCCTGCTCATTTGTACTTTGGGACTGCAGAGATAATTGATGACACACTTATAAGAAATAACCTGCTACTCATGCTTCAAGCATGTGACTGCCGCCACCAGACACACTGCACATGGCTGCTTGCTGCTGGAACAAAGTGGCAGTGTGTAGCCTCCAAGGCCCAGAAAAAAAACCCTGCAGGAGGTTGTAATAACCAGGAGATAAAATATACAATTAAACATAAAGATAAACTTTAACCCTTATTACAGTGGACAACAGACTAGTGTTTTACAGGCCTGACTATCCAATTAAAGTCACTGCATGTGGCTGATAAAACCGTGAAAATGAAAACACGATTTTACTCCACATGTGGTCATTTATGACACAGGAAGGCAGACAAACTGAAATGAACTTACAAAGCCGTATCCTCTGGACTTGCCCGTCTGTTTGTCGGTGATCACCACCGCCTCGTCGATGTCACCGAAACTCTCGAAATATTTCCGAAGTGAAGCGTCGTTGGTGTGATAAGGCAACCCGCCGACAAAGATCTTGGTGTAAGTTGTATCTTTCTCCATGGTGGGGTGCATTATCTCTAAGGGAACCCCGACCAGCTGACCCAAAAACAGCGGTGAACTCATGCGGTTTGACAAGAAACAAAATAACACAAAAAAGGGGAAAGAAACAAGAATAACTTTACGCTCCTGGTCTCCGAGAGGCTATGATAACGACAGCAGCGCGTCCATGGTGAAAACCGCAGCCTCCAGTTGGCTCACAAACAGCTGTTGGATGTATAGTCCTACTGACAGGTGTCTCGGACCCTCTTGTCTCATATCCCGGAAAAAAGCCAAGTCTTTAAGCTTCGCTAGACGCGTCTTGCGTGCGCACACTGCGTGTCTGGTCCAATCGACGATCGGTGCGTCTTTTCCATTGGTGCATCCCGCCTCCTGCTCCACCCTGCTCCTCCTGCTGCACACACGCGCACACGCACACGGGAAACCCCTCAGATGGCAGCTGAAATCACTTGTGCCAAAGATATATTTTTTTAAAATGGAGAAATAGCCTATATTTAGCTGCATTAGTGAAGCGTAAATGAAACTTAATGTCTAAAACTGTAAGATTACCAAAATGTGCGTCATGGGGAACCACGACTGTGTGGATATATGTTTCCTTAATCTTACCCGCAGACCTCAGAGTCATACTTTTTGTCATTTCTCTAGGTGTTTTATTCTATCATTCCAATTTTTCATGATTTTATATTTCTGTTTAATTAGTTCTCTAAAAAAACAATGCATCTAGTCAAAAGCACCCACGAGCAGTCTTAAATGATGGCATTACTTCACTCTGTCATTTTAAAGGCTTTATGGAAAGATTGTACTTGGTATAAAAGCTGCAATTTATTTTGTTTATTAAAGAAAAGTATATAGTTTCGTTTTATACAATATGCAAATTAAATGTAACTTTCATAAAATAATAAGATTTTTTTTCAGATTACATTAATTGCATAACTAATAATGTTTTGAGAAGAAATAAGTTAACATTTTGCTGTGAAGGTTGTTTCTTAAAATGGTTCATTTCAGTTGGTGTCGTCATTGTATGTTAAATGTTTTTGTTGTATGTTGCTAGGATACATATATAAACACAGTATATTTGATGTGGTTTTGAGTGGAATCTGTTTGGACTGTAGGTGGAGAGGAGGCAAACTGACATTTGGGGAAAACAATTAAGGGGTTCAGTTTTGTGCCAAGATGACTTATATGACTAATATTAATATATTTTTTTATTTTTAACTCTGCTGTTTTAGGAACTGTTCAACCTTCATCAGAGGGGTTTATGCAGTTTGTAGGGCTGGTCATGGATTTGATACAACAACCAGAGAGCATGTGGGTGATTATGGGTGCTACTGTATATGTATGTTATAAAACAAAACAAAAAAGTTTGAGGGATATCTTTTCTTAAAAAGGCTTTTGCTTTATATATATGTCCAATTCACAACTTTTCTGGGATTCTGATTGAAACCAGACAGAGAAATTGATCGTTCCAAAAAGTTGGGCTACATTGTGTAGAATGACAGCCATATAGTCAATTTTAATTCATTTGGCAACCTTGTTGAACTGCGGGGGGTCCACAACTACAACCATTATTATTATTATTTGAACAAGAGTGATATAGTGCCTCAGTGAGGCCAATAAATGGGCACAACAGGGCTTTGAGGTAGAGGGATCAGCATGCTTACGTGGCCACAATAACAATGTTATTAGTAGGTTTATTTAACATTTTCACCAGCATATTTTAGTGTGTTAGTATGCCAACATTTGCTAATGAGCACTAAACACAAAGTACAGTTGAGGCTGATAGGAATGTCATTGGTTTTTTTTATTTGGTCATTTGGCACTAGATGAAAAAGTAATTAAGGGGTCATTGAAGTTATAACAATCCACCCTGAGGAAAAAAAATCATGTGTCCAAGTTCCATGGCAATCCTTCCAATGGTTATTGAGACATTTCTCTCAAAATCAAATGTCCACCACATAGCAGAAAAGTTAAGGGGATCATCAACATCATTAGGAAAAAGTGTCTGGGGATCATTAATATCTGTGCAAAAATGTGTGGTAATTGTTCCAGTAAATGTTGAGATATTTTGAGCAGATACGTGAAAACCTTTACCTGTTGGTGGTGTTTAATAGATCAAAGTCATTGGGATTAATCCTCTGGGAACAGTGACTATCTGCATAATTGTTGAAGAATTTAAGTCTGAACCAACTGGTGGACCAACTGACAAAGGGCCATGCTCTTTGGCTAAAAATGATTAAGAATGAAGATGAAATAGTTTTATTTCCTTAAATTAAATTTTCCTATAAAATGAAACAGAACTATTTTTCTATGTTAAGTGTGTGAAGTTATCATAACATGAAACCAAAGTGAAACTAATCATGACTGGAGAATTTCAAGGGTTGAGTGAGTCAGTCTAATGTTAGTTAAGTTTATTTCGAACATGTTAAAATAGCGAAACAAAACAAATAGGCAGTGGTTTACGGCAAAATAGAAATAGAAATGTTTAAAAAACAACATATATACATATACGCATATACATACATATATATACACATATATCTGATACACACACATATATTTTCCTTCCATTTTCTTTTTTTCCCCCTTTCCTTTTCTTCCCTTTCTTTCTTTAACCTTTTTTTTCTTCTTTTTTTATTTCTTACTTTCCTCTTTCAGGCATACAACAAACAATAAATATCTAATGTTCGAATGGGTGTAGGATGAAGCAATGAGCTTTTCTAGTCCTACCCCTTTTTTACCCTTTTATTTTTTATTTTTAGACTATCAGTCACTTGGCAGCTATTGTTTTAAACTGTTAACACAATTACATCATTACAAATACTAAACCTGTGAAAGAAAAGTTATTTAAAGCTTTGACTGGGTACAGAGGAAGCAGCAGCAGGTTGAGACAGCCTGAGGAATATTCAGCCCAGGGTGAGATATTTTCATGGAGAGATCATTAAGAGAACGAAAGAGAGTGGGATGATTAATGACAAAAGCTCACACTGTGGGAGGTGACCAGTTGCAGGAAACAAACAGCAGATGAAAGCGAGGCTGCAGACGGCAGCATGGACTGACAACAGCCAGTCTGAAAGGAAGCTCTCATCTTTCCCGGTGCACTAACGAGAATTTGCCACACACGTCCTTCACACTCTGAATTCCCTCTGCAAGCCTCTGACTCCCTTCCCCTAACACACACACACACACACACACACACACACACACACACACACACACACACACACACACACACACACACACACACACACACACACACACACACACACACACACACACACACACACACACACACACACACACACACACACACACACACACACACACACACACACACACACACACACACACACACACACACACTTCTAACAGACAGGCAGTCTCCAGTCATCATCATGTTTCATTATTACTCAGTTGGGAATCTTCTTTTCCTGATGTTGAAGTGTGTGACCTGTAAATCACCTCCACAGCCCAGTCTTTCATTAAAATGTTTGATGCATTACTTTCAAATCTGCATTAGTTTTACTGTTCGCATTTGTACTGTCAGCTTGTCAGTCATCTATGAAGCAGTTTGAACAGTAATAATCTGTACAAAAGGTGCTTTAGAGCTGCAAATGATTAATCAACAGAAAATTGTCAACTATTTTAATAATAAATAAATCACTTTGATTCATTTTTTTGAAAAATAAAGTTTTCTGGTTCCAGATTCTTAATATTTCTTCTGGGATTGTAAACAGAGTTTTTCCTTTTTACTGACATTTTATAAACCAAACAACTAATCAGTTGAGAAAATAATCTACATATTAATCAATAATGAAAATAATTGTTAGTTGCAGCTGTAGGTGTTATACAAGTTAAATGTAATTTGATTCTGACGGACTGATCTGTGGCTACAGGATTTTTGAGTCATGTACGAAATGAAACTTTGCACACATGCACAAAGACAGCAGAGACATTGTAATGTTTAAATATAAATTTGTATTTACATCGATATTAACATCAAGAAACAAGGTAAGAAAAAAAAGCAATAGTATTTTACATCCTGTAATAATGACTGTATGTTTCCCAGATGTGTTTTTCCTCTTTTCTTTCCTTTAAAGCAAAGCACAGACATTTGTTTTGTATATTCTTCATTGAGACTGGGGTAGACAAAAAAAGAAAAAAAAGAAGAAATAACTCCGAGCTATCATTCTCAGACATATGACATCAATCATGAAACTTTCTTTCCAGCTTAGAAAATCTCGACAATCTCTTGTGAAATAACCGTTTGTAGCACCACAAATCAACTGGCCATAAGTTCTACAGAAAGGAAGAAACAATCACAAACAAAAGTCAAACCACCTCAGCAGAACCAGACTCGTTTCTACTCTATGTCATACGGATGGGAATATAATATATGCAATTAAACATATTTAGTTCAATGTATATTATAGGTTATGTGCAACAGTAAAAGCACACATGAGTACTTGCACGATCTACATCAGGAATGTTTCTAAGCACTGCAGAATGACAAACAAAAATCTTTGGATTGAGCGTGTCTTCAAAAGGTAGATTTCTCAACAAAAGCTTCACAGGAAATAAGACAAAAAATAAAGGCAAATGTCAAGAAAACAACAGTTACCTGACCAAAGACTGACAGGAAATTAGAGATTCAAACTGCTTGTGTTGCTTCCAGCGGGATTAAACATCTGTTAATAAACCAAGAAAGAAAAAAAAAAAAGACTCATGGACAGTTATACAGTGGGACTGTTTTCTAAAGTCTCATATCTGAGGCTGAACAATTTTAGCTGAAAGATCAAATCAGCAAAAACCCAAAGCACAGAAATCTCAGGAGAGAAACTTAAAGTCACACGTGGAAGCATGAGGTTCAGTTCAGAAAATTTCAACCCACATACTGGTAAGACATCTGGGCCCCTAGAAGCCTAACACAATCATGTGTCAACTCTTTTCGTATAGGCATACTTCATGTTCTGTTTTTTTTCTCCTTTATTTGTTGAAAGAAAAATAATTTATTTTAAAAAAAATTACATGTTTACTTACTAGCACCTCGTTAGCTAAGACTATGTTCTCAGAAAATAAGGAGAAATTCATGATTTGAAGATCACAAATTTAAAAAAGTGCTTTCTGAGAGGATGAAAGTGGCAGTATGAAAGAAAATTAACACGTACTGCTTACAAAAAAAGAGGCCCTTCCTTTCCAACCAATGGTTAAAGTATTGAAAATAAAAGCTGACCTATGACGGAATAAGAAAATTACACTTTTAAATATCAAGCCTTACAATCTGTGCAAAAACAGTATGTGACCTACAAAAGCTTATATATATTTATATATAGTACATTTGAAGCATATTTACAATTCATATTCACAGACAAAAAAAAAGAAAAGAAGAAGCTCCAAACAAGACATCATGTCTAATACTGCAGTACCGTCGCTTTGAGTAAATGATGCTTCAGCTTTGACCTCAGAGGAAAACCAGGAGGAAGGATTATTGCTAGAAATCTGCACACCTACACTGAAATGTCACACACACTTTTCCTTCAGGTGTGTGCTAATACAGACATCAATTTCATATCTGGCAATCAATTATATTTCTTCACTTGTAACACTGTAAATCGGTGTTAGGTAACCAAAATATCTGCAAGATTTTGATTTAAAAATTACCTCTGGAATGACAAAAACGATCACCTCATGAATCTGTATAAATATAAGTGGAATTTTGAACATGAATAGAAGTCTGTTTGTTTCAAGAGTGACTTTAAAATTACTTAAAAACGGTTCATTTCTCTTGTAATAAATCGGCACACTGTAGACGAAAGTGTTGGATAAAATCTGTGCTTGCTGCCTTTCTACTGGTTCCCACTTTAGAACAAAGATCATCAAGGTTACCCATTTCCAATCAACAGCCCCCATTTCACAGAGAGGAAAACTTGGAGAACACACAAACAAAAATAAACAGTAAATGTCTGCTGCTATGAATTAATTCTTGGATAAAGGCCTCTAATATTGCCACAATCCTTTTGATGTTGGCCTTTCCTTAAAGTGCAATCAGCCAACAAGTAATTCAGTCGTACTTTAGCCCCCGACGTCCTGGAGGACGAAACAATGTGCTACTGCTTAATGACATTCATCTGAGTGTCACAATCTGATGGCTCGTCATCTAGAACCGTGTTTACTGTACGCAGAGATCCTCCAGGAGCAGCAGAGAGACGGTGAATAAAAATCCCACAAAGTTCAGAAACAAGACATTTTTAAATCTGAACACAGCTTCATGGTACATTCGACAAAAGGAGAGGATGTCTTCACACGTCTGTCCATGTTCAAGTCTGTGATCTACTCTAGCGTCTGTCCACCTTCACTGTTTGGTCCATAGCAAGTGGTGTGTGTTTACAGAGGTGCACACACACCGCTCAAAAAGAGAGGAATATTAAAACTACAGTCTACGAGAGAAATCACAGAACTATCTGACTGATGTGTAAATGTGTCACAGTGTTTCTGATTTTTATAAACACTGTGTGTCTCCATGTATGTGTGTGACAGTCTGTCTGTTTTCCTCAGGTTGCCAGACTGCCATTACTGGCCGTGAGTCCAAAGGAAGTTCACTCCCCCTTCTGGTGGGAGTGCAGCACTACATGCAGACACACACCGACGGGTCCTCCACACACTCCAGTGCTGCAGCCATGTCCTATCTCTGAGTGGAGATCACAGTGAGACAAATGCTTCTGTCACGATGTTCAGCAATATTTCTAGATTGAGAAGAGGAAAAGGAGAGAAAGTGTGATGAAGAAAAGTGCATAAAAACATTAATCAAAGCTATATTTGTACCCCGACCCACCTGCTCAGGCCCCATAGGCATGCGTCCCATCACCATTGGATTCATGCCCATCTGCCCTCCCATCTGGCCCATGTGACCTCCTCCTCCGCTGGCTGGCATGCCCCCGTTCATCATCATGCCCCCATACTGGCCTGGAATCCCCTGCTGCGCAAACTGTTGCTGCCCTGGAGGTCCCTGCTGCCCAAATTGCTGCTGAGGGTACGAACTGGTGAAAGAGAGGACGGTGTTCAACTGTGCACATTGATCAAGAGAAAAACTCAGGCTTGATCTGCTTTGTTTGTATCACAAACCTGTTGCGTGCCATTCCCCCTTGCGACCAGCCTTTCATATCTGCACCCTGGTAAATGGGACCGCCTTGAGGGTGCTGTTGCATCATGGGGTTCTGAGGCCCCAGGCGGCCTGGCATCATGGCGTTAGGAGGACTTCCGCCTGACGGCCCGAATGAGGGGTCTCCCTGCTGGGCCATCCCTGTGGAGATAAAACATCGAGCTTCAGCTTATACCTCTATCAGCAGACACTAGATAAAAGATAACTGAGACATAGTGATATATAAAGATAGATGACGATCTGGTTGCCTGGGGGTGTGTTCTGATACTTACTATCCCTTCAATAACAATATTTGGTCTGACTATAAAAAAACAGAGACAAGGGAGATGTACATGGACAGCCTTTGGACAATTTTTTTTTATTAAAAAAAAAACAACCATAAATACATCTGCCAATCTTCCTTTTAACATGTCAAATGTTAAACTACAGCCAAAACTCTGCAGTGCATGGACTCACCACCAGGGAGCAGCAGTATTCTGTTGGGCGTCAGTAAACTCACCATAACTCCCTCCATAGCCGAACTGCTGGGGGCCTGGCTGGCCCATGTTTGGTCCTCCCATAGGGTTGTCCATGCCACCAGGAGCTGTGACGTTTGGAGGAGGACTGAATCCTCCTGCCGCTGCAGCAGCTGCCGCGGCCGCCTGCTGTTGCTGTTGCTGCTGCATCAGCATCATCATGCGCTGCCTCCTCATCTGCATGTTGACGATCTCTCTGCTGCGCTGAGCCATCATCTGAGCATTGAGGAAGCCCGGCTGTGAAAAAAGAAACATATAATCAGTTTGTGTCTGTTTGAGAAGGGCTGTTATGTGACAATAGTTCTGGTATAAATAGATTTGGAGCTTTCATAAAACATATACATATAAATACAAAAAGAAAATTTAAGCTGGATCAACACATCAACATTTTTACACCATAAATACATTTACACTCAGACTCCAACACTGGGGATCCCAAACTGAGGTTAACAGATGACATGTCTACCATCAGCCTCATCTGATACAGAAACAGGTCTGCATACTGACCAAAGGTTGACCAACTGGGTTTCTGCTGCAGTCATAATAACTTGAACACTTAAACAAGAACTTAAAACTGTGGAGATCACTGTAGATATTTTATTTTATTTTATTCCTTTACCAGACTCAACAAGACTGTGCTGAACATGAAAACCAGATGTCAGAAATCTACTATCTCCTGGCACCTAAAGTAACCTCAGAACAAACTCTGAAAAAAGGCCAGGCAAGTGAAGTACTTCCTTCAGTAGCTGAGAAAGCCACAGAATCTGTTGATTCACTTCTTCATGGCAATCAGTTTGCTCTTTTTACGTGAATCTGGTTTAAATCAGCCACTGAACAAGAAAAGAACAGACTACAACAGACAATGAGGTCTGCTGAAAAGATCATTGGTGCTGACGTGGTTACCAGATCATGAGTTAGTATGAGTCAGGATGTGTGAGATATGTGTGGACCACTTACACCTGGGCCCCAGCTTATTCGAACTTCTCCCTTCAAGCATGCATGCTTTGTAAGTTGCTATTTGTATCTGTGAACATACTTGGCAAATTTGATTCTGATTCTGATATTAAAACAAACTATCATATTTAGTCTCCCATTAAACTATTAAACTCTAGTATCACTGTGATTTATCTCTGAAATAAAATCAAAAAGGTGTTTGTCATCTACCTGTCCTGCCATGCCAGGCTGCATGCCGGGCCTCATGCCAGGGTTGCCTCCCGGGTTCTCCATCTTCATGCCCATGCCCTGCCGCGTCTGATTCATGAACTGAGGAGGGAAAAGAGCAAATAACCTCCTCAATTATTTACAGATAAATTAGAAACGATGTGCTAAAATTGATTATACATTATTTCAGCACTTAGAAAACTGGAAATCTACTACTGGACTGCAGCGTTTTTGAAAATAATAAAGCTATGCAATGCATGAGTCATCAATTATCAAATTATAGACTGAAGCTACAACTCAAAAAGCCATTAATAGTGAGTAAAATGTTTTCCATTTTTAAGTAGGTCCTTCATTCCTACTGTGCATTTAATTGTGGTACAACATCACCCCACACTAAGTGATTTTATTATGCATGTTAGCCTTAATAAGTACACTTCATTTTATAATTTTTCCAGTGTGAACGGACCATGTACAACATGGTTAGCTCTGATTTGTACCTGCTGTCCCTGCAGTCTTTGTTGCAGCTGGAGCCTCATGGGCTTGTTGGCACTCATCATCCTGGGTCTCATCATGTTGGCACGAGGGTGACCCATGCCCCCCATTCCACCCATACCAGGGAAGTTGCCACCTTGGCCCATCTGAGAGAGCATGGGCCCAAACCCCCCTTGTTGGGACTGTCCCTGCATGGGATTCCCTCCATAGCCAGACTGCATAGGCATGGCCGGGGGTCCGGGATAGCCTTGCCCATACATAGGCTTCTGGTCCAGAACCATGGACGGGTCCTGCCCCGGGAATGGTTCCATCTGCTGTTCTCCTCCCTGATTCTGCAGCAGACACGACAAGAGGACAAAAAGAGAAGTTTGTCAAACTTTTTCATCTTATTGATTCATTTCCAATTCATTGGCTCTGTAATTGTCTTTTTCTAAGCAGCGCAGATGGATCCCTGCGGGCTCATCTATCTCTCTTCAGTGAAAGAACAGTCTGAACACTATGAGTCATGACTGAAATATCTAACGCAAAGATGAATTTAAAGCACACTTATGAGTCATGACCTGCACATTGTTCTTTTTTTCTTTTCATTACTTCTAGAAGGATCTCGTGGAGCTCAGAGATAAGGGATTTATTTATCCATCTTTTCTAATCTTTTCTCAGGATCTACCTGGCTGACGAGGTCTGGGATGCCCAGAGCTCGGTCTATCTCTTCCAGCGCGATGCCGTCCGTATTATTCAGCAGAGAGTCCAGCTGGTCCAAAAGCGCCCGCTCGTCACTCTGTCCTTCACTGGTGGTGGGAGGCACCAGAAGATCATCCAAGGTGTTGCCAAACGGGCGTCTACAACACACACAGACACTCACCATGAGGTTTAGGATAAAGTACTTACTCAGCCCATTGTAGCTCATAAGGAATGAATACAAACAACAAGGAATTGAGCACTGACCTGCTTCCCTCCATTCCCATCATAGAGTCTGGCCAGGAAGGGGACTGGTTTGGCTGGCCCTGCTGGCTGAAAGGGCTCATACCCATACCCATGTCGCCAGAGCCACCTAAACCACAACAACAATACAAATTTAATTCATACACATGCTCACAGACTGTCTAGGCAGTCAGAAGCTACAGGTTTCAACACCAGGATTTTTTAGGCATGTAATGCACAGGCACATACAGCACATATTAGTTAACATACAGTATGTAACATCATGCCAGATGCCTTAAAGGATCAGTGTGTAAGATTTAGTGGCAGCCAACTGAATATCCATCCCCTTCCAAGCTTGTAGGACAATCTATGGTGGCTGCAAAATTTGCGAAAAATGCAGAAGGCCCTCTCTAAAGCCAGTGTTTGGTTTGTCTGTTCTGGTCTACTGTAACATAGCAGTGCAACATGGAGCGCTCCCTCTATAGATATAAAGGGGCTCATTCTAAGGTAACGAAAACATAATGATTCTTGTTTTCATGGGATTATAATACACTTATGAATATTATATTCAATTTCTGCCAAGTCTGTTCTGCCTGATTCCAATAAATCTTACACACTGGTCCTTTAACAATCAAACCTGATTCAGGATGAATTCACCAAAGCAATTTGGATGGGTGTGTTCATTGTTTTCCTATATTTTTACATTTTCTGCCAGCATTTTGGTACATATCCTGACATAGTTATGCTAGTGATGATTAAAACTCCAATTGGCAACTAGTTTGACAGACATACCCATATCCATGAGCTGCTGTTGCAGCATAGACCTGGTCCCCGGTACACTGTTGGAGCGGCTGACCATGGGTCCTCCCATCATACCCTTGCCATTGTTGTACTCCATGCCTGGGCGCATCATGGAGGGATGTCCTGCTGAACCCACTGGGCTGGCACCTGAACGGGGCATGCCCCAGTCCCCTGACCCCCCCATGGGAGACCTCTGAACCATCCCCCTATTCATTGGTCCTGGTAATAAATAAATATGAAATGTGCATATATGAGTATTGTAAAGGTTTTAAAGGAGAGTAGTTTGGCCCAGTCTTAGTCCTAAGTCCTTAAACATCTTGGTATGTGTCTTTAAGTTTAAGGGGTACTAGATAAGGTAAATACCGTAAAGAACCTAATAAGTGTAGGGGGGCTGAGAAAAGTGAAGAGAATAAACACACACCCATGTTTCCTGGATAGCCATCCGGGCTGCCCATCATGTTCTCCTGCTTGATAAGCATGGGGCGTCTTCCTGCCCCTCCAGGCCCACCAGGAGGCTTTCCATCCATAGACATGGCTCTCTGGAAGGGCCCCCGAGGTCCCGGAACCATACCTGGACTCCCTGTACACAAGTGCAAATCACAAACTTATTTGTCTTCCAACCACAGACATTAATGTAATGTACATACATTTAAACTATCATTTTACACTGTGCCATCCAACTCATCCACCCTGCTCACTCTCACCATTGTGGTCTTATAAATCATCATTTATTCAGAGAGTGAGCATGTGAAGTAAATGCATATTGTTTTGTAGAATTTATTACTGCTTTGATGTTGGAAACACAAAGTCAAACAGCTTTTACTACCAAGCATAAAACTCCTCTACAGAGAGAGGTAGACTTGCCAGACTATGGATAAAAGATCAGAACATAGTTAGGCTTCTTTTTGAAGGGTAAGATATACTTTCTATAAAGTATATATATATATGTTA
Organism: Scomber scombrus; assembly: GCF_963691925.1. Classification (NCBI taxonomy): domain Eukaryota; kingdom Metazoa; phylum Chordata; class Actinopteri; order Scombriformes; family Scombridae; genus Scomber; species Scomber scombrus. The sequence goes on along the minus strand of NC_084979.1, from coordinate 22,383,464 downwards.
TATATGAGGACCAGGAATGAAGCTGAAGAAGTGAAACAAAACTCTGACTCTGATGATGCCTGATTTTGTTTGACTGGTATTTTATATTCATCACATATGATGTCTCACTACTCACTGCTTGCATGTAACTCTCACTTCTTATAGGCTTTGGCTCCTCAACCACTTACCCTGCAGGCTGTCGTCAAGGCAACCCTGGGGTTTATTTCCTGTGTCATTTGACCCTCCACTTCCAGCGGGATCCGCGTAAAAGTCAGAGCTTGAACCCCTCAGATCTCCCAGGATAGACTCTAGGTTGTGCAACTGAACATGAAAAAAAAAACACCAAAATATTTATTACTTAAATATCTGTGAAGATTCATATTCACCCACATCACAAAAAGTTAAGTTAAGGCAAGACCAAACAGAAAACTCTGCTGTCTTTGATATACTGTAATCATCACTGAAAGTCAGGAAATAACAATAGTATAGCGCAGTAATTCAATTATTTATAAAACAAGAAGTAATCTTACATCATCAGGTGGTTCAGACTTGATCTTGCTCTCAGGATGTTCAGGTGCAGGGGTGGTCCCAGATCCGGGGCCGCCCCGTGAAGGGCCGCCAGCAGCCCCTGGGGGTCCCTTCCCTTCTAGCTCTTCAACCTTGGGCTTGACATCCACTGGCTCTTTGGAATCATCCTTGTTGAGGAGGTAATGGAGGAGGGCATGGGTCTTCTCCTTCTTGGGGCTATGCTGCTCTTGCTTCGGCTCTGTGATCGATCCAGGCCCGCTCCCGGCCCCTGATCCTCCTGTTCCAACCTCAGTGCCCTCATGGCCCCCCAGTGACACCTTTCCAGTAGCCTCAGCTGTGATCTTAGCTACCTCATCTGGAGTATTGCCATTTTGAAGAAGCTTGTGGAGGATCTTGTGCTTTTCTTGCAGTGAGCCTGTGTAGTGGGCTGATGATAGTGATGTTGACACGCCCCCTGGCCCACTTGCCTGGCCTGGATTGGCACTGGCTGAGGAGGACGAGGAGACCCCAGTAGACGAGGGGCTTGTCATGCCTCCGGGGGGATCTTTACTCTCTGAGCTTGTAGGAGTGCTGCTGCTGGTTGGCGGGGGTGGTATAGGAGGCCCTGTTGGCCCACTGCCGCCGATTCCCAGCTCCTCAGTTGGCGAAGTCAGCAATTGTAGCAACTTCTTATGCCCTTTACTGTCTGGCACCCTCCGAGGGGGTTCAGTGCTTGCCACCCCTGCCTCATTGCTTCCCTCCCCAGACTCTTTAGTTGCTGTAGCTGCCTGGCTGTCTGGCCGGTCTCCAGAACTCTCAGCCTGAGGATGCTGATGATGGTGGTGATGGTGCATGGGGTGGTGATGGTCACTGGGCCCAGGCCCCAAACCTCCCACTGGGCTTTTGGAGCCATCTTGGCCTGGTTTGGCTGGCTGACTGGGCTGAGAGGAAGAGGAGGAGGAGTGGATGCTGGGAGAGCTGTCTGGTTTGTGAGCTGGCGAGGGGGATGTTAGGGTGGAGGGAAGGGAGCTCCCTACTCCTTCACTGATGGCTTGTAGGGCATTTAGGGAGCTGCTGGAGTAGGTGGTAGTGCTCGCCCCACCTCCTCCACCACTGCCAATGCCACTCATAGGAGAATGAATACCTGGAACAGAAACAAAACTCATGAAACCCAATCAAACAAAGAAGTCAGTTAATAAATGACACTGATGCTTGATTACTGGACACTGATCAACGTACCTCCAGGTGAGAACTGGTTGGCTCCCATTTTTGGGCTCCCTCGGTTACGAGGTGACATCAGGAGTCCCGGCTGGGGGCCGCCCATTCGGGGGCTTCCTGAAGGACTGTTCAGTCCACTCAGTCCAAACCCACCGCTGCTCTGAAACGGGGGCTGCTGTGGGTGCTGCTGCATTCCTTGGCCCGGGTGATTCATGGGACCCATTTGATTCATATGCCCCACTTGATTCATCTGCATCATGCGGTTGCCCATGCCGCCACCTCCACTTCCTCCTCCACCACTCCCTCCGTACATAGAGCCACCACCCATAGGACCCATGTGACCCATGTGGCCCTGCTCATTCATGCCAAAGCCCCTGTTTATGCTGCCCATGCCCCCCATGCCCATCCCCCCACCGGTGTTCATGTTCATTTGGGCATTTGAGTTGGGGCCTCCCATGCCCTGTTGTCTCATAGTGTTAGGCATCATGTTAGCACCCTGAGCTGAGCGGTAACCATTTGGTTCCCTGTGTGGAAGGAAAGGGGGGAAAAAAAGACTGAAATATGCAAAAACCTTGAAAATGCTGAATCCCCCACAATAACCTCTCTTAGCCTATAGAGGCTCAATATAAATTCAACTAGAATACCAGTTCCTGCATGGAGTCTTCTTACTGTTCACAGGATGTCAATGTATAAAAGCTACTTCAGCTATTCGTGTGGAATGAATGCCGTGGCTGCCTCACATAGATATGCTGGAGTGCTTTTTTTTGTCAACACAGTAAATGACACATACTTTGCTGTGTTTGAAAGGAGTGTGTGTATTTTCAGTTTCTGACCTCTGAAGTAGGTGAGTGGAGATGAAGCCTTGCGGCTCGTTGCTCATAGGATGACGGTACAGTTTGCTCTTGGTCTGGGCTGTGACTGGAGTACCGTCGGACAGAGAGAAGCGGTACAGGGGTGTCTCAGCATGACCCTGCAGAAAGGCTGTGCAGACGGATAAAACGAAGGATTAACACAATTAAACACTTATCTGATAAAGAAGGTCATCAATCACTGCCTCTCTGTTGGAGCCAAATCATTGATTACAATGAGGATCAATGTAGTGCTCAGACATTTGTATTCATGAGATCAATATTGAAATACTAATGTATGGATATGTGTTGAGTTTTTTTCTGATGGGAGTCCTGGCAAAGATTGGTACAAAAAAAACAACAAAAAAACAATTGGAGTCCTTCATAACTATAATAAGAACACAACATTGTAAAACAGAAGACTGAATATACAACTGAGTAAACTGTTCATTACATTACAAAATACAGTAACATCCTGATGATTTTGCCTGCAGCTTTTTAATTGTGGATATAAGAGAACTAAACAAAATGAATTCATTAAGTTCGAAGTGCTTATGCGGTTGTGTGTTTTTGTGTGCGACCCACCCTCATGGTAGTGGCGTTTGTGCGACCAGGGCTGCCCATCACTGTGCTGAAGGAACATCTGAATGCAACGCCTCAACAAATCCTCCCAGCCCGGACGCATTGATGCTCTCAGAGAGTTCTGGTCGATCTGGATCAGTTTACCTGCCGGGGAGGACACAAGGACGACAAAAAGTGGGGGGAGGGAAAACAAGAGACGAAAGGAAGTGAGTCAAACCTATTCATGGTTGAAGAATTAATGTCATGATCTGTTTCAGCGTCTGTTTGTTTAGAGAAAGCTTTCAGGGTACGCAGCTCCTCACCTGAGAGTTCATGCCGGGTATTGAAACTCTCCGTTCTCTCCATGGCTGTCACCCGACGGGCCACACAGATCATACATGACTGAAGGTCTGCAGGTGAGAGAGGAGAGGTGTCAGTAATGTTTCATAGTAATTGCATTTTATTGTACTTAAGGATGATTGATCTTACTGAACATTGCCCGGAGAAGAGTCCCTTTAAGCCAACTTTGCACAAAAATATCATATACACATAAAGGTTTGTACTCTTAGACCCAGGCCTTTAGAGAAGAAGTGCTTGTCTTCTGACCAAAAAAAAACTTTTTTATCACGTTTTTGACTTGATTTTTGCATTTGAGGAGCCTCTTGTGGTTTTTTGTGCATTTTTCCCTTTGATATTAAACCAATTTTGTCCAGATTTATGTCCCCACACATGAAAAATTCATGTCTTCCTGAAGGAAACTCCTAAAAAAAATGCTTCAGGTGAAGCAAAAAATGAGGGCAAATTCAAATGAGATGCTAAATAAACAGAAAAGTGTTAACCTACAAAGTGGTTGCTTTGCAAAATGGTAATTTGAAGATGGGATTTTCAACCAAATTATTGTATTTTAAATCATTTTTTAAAAACTTTCTTACAAAAGCACATCTCCTTCTCCCTTACTGAAAAATCAAGAGTCTACGAATATGAAAATATCTTTCATTTCAAAAGTTTAACTAATGGACACCAGATGTCTCCTACTTCACTGAAAAACCCTTTCTCAGGAAATGTACACTGGAGGTTTGCTTTCCATATTGGACAAGAATTGGTTCCAAACTAGTTGCAATGGAACAAAATCACGCTCGTAAGTACTCAGATTTAAGAAGAGCACACAAAGAAAATGTTCTCCTTTTCAGCAGATGAATGTGAAAACAGCCTTTAAAGTCTGCACACACAATATCCAGCACAGTGAAGCTCAAGCAGCTAAGTAATGTAAGAAAAACATTTTTTTTGATGCAGGATGATTTAAAACACAGATAAATGTAATTTTTTCAACACAATTATAAGATGATGGCTCCTAATACTATACTTAAAGAGTGTGAATATAAGACACTGCCAGTGTACCTTCCCCCTCCTCAATCATGGCCTTGGGCTGGGTAAGAGCAAAACATTGCATGGTCTCGTAGCGTGGCCCTCCTGGCCCGTCCTCCATGGGGCCGTGGGCATGGCCAAACTTGACCAGCATCCGGCAAGTGAAGGTGTGACTCTTCTGTCGGGCCGCCTCGCTTCCCCACGACACTCCATTTACTGAAAGAGAAACAAACACAAACAAACAAATCAGGACATGTGCTGACAGAAATTCTACACTTGGGAGTAAAACAGGATGAGCTTGTTACTCTCGGGACTGAAAAACACATGCAGCTATGAAGGAATTGCCTGTAATCAGAAATCACAAACAGCTCACGCCTATCCTGCCGCGGATCCACACATGCACACACACACACACACACACACAAACAAACAAAACAAACACACCACACCGCAACATGTATTTTCCCTCTTAAATTGAGAAGCAGAAGCCTCTCCTGCTGTTCGGATCCCTGGCTAAATGGACCATGGGATTAATGTAGCCAAGGTGTCGATTTCCAATATCTCTCCCTCTCAGTCTGCTCTGCAGCAGGCAGAGGCCAGGGACACTCAGCCATCTATCCTCATTTAGGCCCTGACTCCTCATCACGGCTCTTGCACACACACACACACACATACATTTAGACGGGGTCACCTTCACAGGAGGGAGAGGGAGGAAGAGAGGGAAAGGGGAGGCAAACTTCAAAGACATCCGACTGTCCCCCAAGGTCTGTGTGAAGCCTTGTCGGGGCCTTGAGTTGGCCAGAGGTTTCTTTCTGGCAGGTGCGAGGGAGGATACAAGGGAGGACTTAGGAGACCGAGACATGATGAGGGGGGTGAGGGGAGGGGATGTTGGGGGAGGGTGGGGGGGTTAGGATGGTAGTGGTGGGGAGGGGCTAACTGATAGTGAGAGGTGATTTAACAAGGCCTTGGGTTTCTCTCCTCCACAGAGAGAACACAGCACAGTCACTGGGGCAGACAACTCCCTTCAGACACAATTATCCAACAGCGAGGCAAGACAGAGCGGTCAAAAAAACACACTGGCCAACAACAAAAGCTCACTCCACGTTTTGTGCACGAGCGTGTGTCTGTTTTTGTTACTATATGTGTGTGTGTCCTGGGTGTTTTTGTGTGTGTGTATTTAACTGTAGCTGGCGTGGTCAGTGGTCATCCCACAGGAATGTGCAGCGAGAGCGCATTTCATTCATGGGCCCAAAAGATAATGAAGGGGCAGAGCAGCAGAGCGAGACACAATGAGGGGTGGGAGCGCCGAAAGAAGCAGGTTGAGAAACAGACAACCACAATATTCATCTTAGTAGGCAGCCATATTAAGTATGAATGAGGCTGAGAAGGAGTGAGCTGAGAGAGTCACAGGGGACGCTCAGAGGAAAAGTAGATAAAGATGAGTCTTAAAAGATGAAGAGAGGGAATGAATAAAGGAGCGTGCAGGGGAAAAGGAGGAATAAGTGTGAGAACGTGTCAATGACATTTCGGAGCCGCCGCTGCTTTAGGAACATTACTGAGGAGTTAATCGGGTTGCATGTTCTGTTGAGCACACATATCCATAATTAATCAGCTTTATAAATAGTGCTCTGTGCACATACTCATGGACTTATACATACATGCAGCAGCTTCAATGAAAATGCAATCCCTTGATTGACATTACTTGCTTGTAAATATAAACAATGAGACATACACATACACGTGCGCATGCAAACATACAGTGAATTAAGTAGAGGAAAGTGTGGAGGTGCATTATTCAGCAGTAAGTAGTTTCCAGATGGCTGCCATGGGATCTGAATAGAGCTCAGGCCTGTTTTACACTGTCTGGACCACTGAGTGTGACTGACAGCTGCGCTACGCTCTGCCTGCTTAGCACCGAGTGGGTGGGTGCTTCTGTGCACATGTGTGTTTTGTCAGGTGTGTGTGTGTGTGTCTTTCTAAAAAAGCTCTCATTCACGTGAACAAGCTTCCCAAGAGCTCCTCACTATAATGAGGGAAGGAGTTAAGAACGGAGGAGCATGAATAAATAACTGAGTGAGTTTACGTTGACGTGTGTGCACAGTTGTTGTAACCTCTCAAAGTTTGTTTTAAACCTCGGCCCTGTGGAAGATGTCAAGCAGGGTTTAGTTCTGAGCAGACGTGCAGCTTCACTGTGAGTGTGTTTGTGTGTGTAAGTGTGGGTGTGTTTCTCACTGTTGGTCTTTGGCAGGTTCTTGTGGAACTCCTCCCTGTCGTCCTCATGGAGAATGTTGTACACGCTGGTGTTGATGAGCTCCTCCTGTTTGTACTGCAGGTACTGCGTCACGTTGTCCGACACGAACACGATGCTGCCTTCGCGGTTCACCACGAACAGGAAGCCGTCCAGAGCCTGGCAGCACAGCGACAGGAAGTCACAACCAGCCAATTGGCCAATCAAATCTTGACTAAACACCGTCTGTCTGACGAGGGTGGAGAGCTGGACTTACCTGCAGCAGGAGTGGCCCCAGGTGGTCCTTGTCGATAACCCCCTGACCTGTTGAGGACACGTCTGATTTCTGAACATCGTCATCGTTGGATGAAGCTTTTCCTGTAGGAGAAGAAAGGCAGGGCAAAGAGAGGAAATGCATTAGAGAAACATGAAAAAAACCAGACACTTCAAGCTCAGCTGCCTACAAATAAGTAAAAAACAGCAAAGGAGAAAGACAAGGTGAGAGCAAAGATACCTGAAACTAGAGGAAACTGCTTTTCACTACTGTAGCTACACCAGCAGGGGGCAGCGTTTCTCAATCTTTACTTTAAAATAAAAAACATTTGATTCAAAACTACAGGTGAGGAGGGAGACGGGGAGGCAGGCTTCTCCGAGGAGCCCGTCAGGAGGAGTAGAGGGCTGGGTGTATGTGGAGCAGGTAGCAGCCGTCCTCATGCTTTATATTCAGTGTCAGACTCTGAGGGTCTGTCTGGTAGGCTGGGGCTGAGAGAGAGAGAGAGAGAGAGAGAGAGAGAGAGAGAGAGAGAGAGAGAGAGAGAGAGAGAGAGAGAGAGAGAGAGAGAGAGAGAGAGAGAGAGAGAGAGAGAGAGAGAGAGAGAGAGAGAGAGAGAGAGAGAGCCGCTCTGGAAGCTGTAATGGTGCAGGGGCAGGAGCTGAGGCACCTGAATTAATGGAGGGGCTGAGAGAGGGAAAGAAAGACAGAGATAGATATAGAGAGGGGGAAAGAAAGAGGAAGGACCGGGGTGAGACAGACGGCTGTGGATGGAGATGATGCTGGGAAAACAGCGTCTGGCGTTTGGATTGTTGTATTAATGCAGAGCTTGGTCTGAGAAAGAGGCGGGGGCTGCTCAGCTACAGGAATCATTCTATCTGATTAGCTCCCAAGGGGCATAGATACACACACAAAGACAAAAAAAAGCCATTGCTGCCTACAGCCAGGCACTGTGAAGTTAGGCAGAGAAGGACTGAAGGAAAGAGGGAGAGGAGGGGAAAGAGAATGAGACATAAACAGAGTGCGAGAGCGGCTGCATTCTGTCAGTTCACTCAATATCTTAAGATGCTGGGAGCAAACCTGAAGATGCTGCAACTCATTGTGCTGCAATACAGAAGAGACATTAGGGAGGGAAAAAGCAGGGAGACAGAGGAGGAAGAAGCAAATTAAATCCAACTGAGATGAAAAACAGGACTGATTGAGGTAAAAAAAAAAAAAAGAAGAGCAAAATAAAGACAGGCAGAAAGAACAACAGGAGAAGAGGAACAGGTAGAAAGCGAGAGACGAGTCTAAACACCCGTGTCATTTCTGTCTTCACTTCCTGTAACTATGGCAACCTGTCAGCAGCTAGTCAGGGCCAGCTGTAGCCTCTTCCCCTTCCTGTCGAGGTGGCAGACACTGACTGAGCTGAGCAGAAACACAAGAGCAAAATTCCCCACCGGCTCTCCCCCTGATCTCAAGAAATTCACCTTGAAGGGGAAAAACGGAAACTGACACAGGTCTGGATCTAAGAGTTAAAAAATGTCCATTCTGCAATGATGGCGCATCTGCAAAGTGAGCGTGTGAGTATGACAACAGCAGCTGTAACTGAACTAATAATTTGGCAGTTCAGCAGAATGGATGGGCATGTGATTACCTGCAAACGTCCAATTAAACAGCCCCTGGCGAGGCCAGCACACAGCTGTGCATGCCACACACACATGCATGCACACTCGCGAATGACAGGTTCACAAAGCACTGCCAATGTTTCCTCCCAAACATAAACAGTTGAGGCTGTGAAATTTGTGGGAGATGAATGACTGATTCGTCCTTGCACCTGGGCTCCGCGGAGGCGTGTGTGTGTGTGTGTGTGGGTGTGGGTGTGTGTGTGTGTGTGTGGGTGTGAAGGGCTGGGCTCTGGATGCTAACCCCCAGCTGTCTTTTCCCGCTCACTTTCTCCCCAACACCTTTTCTAATGTTTCTTCCGCAGACATCTCAACAGTCCACCTGTGTCGCTGCAGCCTACAGTAACCTTCAGGGTCTCAGACAACTGTGTCCACTCACCCTGCTCTTTGATCTGGCGGATCTGCCGCACTGTCTCTTTGAGGATGGCACATTTGTCTGGTTTGACGTTGAAGCTGTCGATGTCGCTGAGGTTGGCTGAGATCAGCTCTGCCAGCTCCTCAATGTATTTGCTCTCCTGCTCCCGCCGCTTTCTCTCACACCTGCAGGGGGCAATGTGCAGAGATTAAAGTTGAGCTACAGTAATGCTAACTCTGCTTAATATACCTGAAAACAATGCATGAGTGGCTGCAAGGTACAGTTTGTCTAAAAAAGCAGGGAAACTGATTGCTTTTTTTATTCTAAGGGTTTGTCCAGCAAAAAATACTAGAAAAACTTGGTAGTGCTTTTGTTGTGGTTGGAGCATATTGACAGTTTAGGGTCAGTGCTGACAGTGGAAACTCGAAACAGGAGACAACAAGCCTGTTGGCAAGTTGAAGATTTACAGGACAAAGTGACTTTAAGGAAGTTATTGTATCTACTGCACCAAGAAATAGCCTGTTTTACATTTTAATATTAATACGGATTAAACAAATTAGTGAACTTTAGATTTACATATTTCTTTAATGAGTGTAAATATATTGTATTTTGTAGAGAATGGCCTTTTAACATTGTGTGCTGTATTTATTGGGGAGGCCTAGCATTTAAACTCAATTAGGTTAAAAAATAGAAAGAAAGAAAAGAAAAACCATCTGTTTTTTAAATCATAAAAATCAGTCTTGAAAGGGATTTTTTAAAATCTAAAACTAAGTGCATACACCAATGGAGGGACCACATGGCCTAGTCTAGAGAAACCACTGACCCAGTAGCCCACTTTTTTTGTATTTCCCCTCTCTTCTGCTGATCAGACAGAGACACACATTCACGCACGCACGCACGCACACACGCACACACTCACCCAAGGCCAGGCGTGTCACAAGTGGAGAGTTTGCGTTTCCGGTTTTCTGAGCTCAGAGGCTCCATGGAGTTCTCCCCCAAGCCACTCATCGTGTACACATATCAGCACCTGAGAGGAAGGAGCACACAAACGCACAGGTAAAAATAAGGCTTTAACACAAGCATAGAGGAATTATATAGTCCCTATTAGCCTTTTAGCTCTTATTATATAGGTAATTGTGAAGACATGGGAATCGTACTTTTGAACTCAGCAAAAATAAACACAGAGGCAAAGTGGATACAGTGCAAAAAAGCACAGAGCAGGGTAAAATATGCTTATATCATGCAAATCGTATTCTCCTGGCAGAGACTGACGAACATAAACATGTCTCGTCGGCCTCCTCCTCCTCCTCCTTCTCAGAGAAAATGAGAGTAAGCATGTGAGGTTGTGTTTGTGTGTTTGTGTGTGTGTGTGTGTGTGTGTGTGTGTGTGTGTGTGTGTGTTTGTGTATGCATGAGTTCATCATCTCATATGGTGTAGCCACACACATACACACACACACAGGATTAGTAGTGTCTCTGATGATAAGCCACGCTGCACAACTAACCCGTTAGACAGCCGTCTGTCTCCCATAATGCATCACATTTTCGTCTCCAGGAAGTGAGCTGATAAAGGTTGCGGGGAAGAGAGGCAGATGGGACGAAGGAGGCGAGGAGGAGGAGGAGGAGGTAGAGAAGGGAATAGAGGAAAGGAGCTGGAGAAATAAGAGCGGGAGGGGAGAAGCCAGTGCTGTGAAGTGAGCTCTGATTGGTCACTTTCTTTGCCACAGTGACAGCGGCTGACACTGGGGAAAGGTAGGAGGGAGGGAGGGGAGGAAAGTAAATGAAGGGGGGGAGAGAGAGAGAGAGAGAGAGAGAGAGAGAGACGAGAGAGGAGAGAGAGAGAGAGAGAGAGGAAGAGAGAGAGAGAGAGAGAGAGAGAGAGAGAGAGAGAGAGAACAAATATAGTGGGAGACAGAGGTTATACAGAAAAAATGCAGAGGAAGAAAAAATAGGGGGGGGGGGGGTCAGAGCGAAGTGGCGGTGGGAGGGAGCATGCAGAGAGAAAGAGAGATAACAGCATGTCAATGAAAGACAGGAGGGAAGGGGAACAGGTGAGAGGGGAGGAAGAGGAGGAGGAGATGTAGCATTCAGACTGTCTGGTTTGTGTTTTGAATGCATGTGCGGCTCACAGAGTGGGCTGAAAGCCTCCAGTACCCCTCTTAACCTTCACAGCCAGAGCAGTTTTTTTCATTCCATTGATTACATGGTTATCCTCTGACCAGAGCACTGCCTCTCCTGCATAGCAAATCAGGCCAACGGCAGGGGGAGTGATGCCTGTTATTTAATCATTATGCACCATCATCTCAGGCTCCTTCTTGTGGGATCACAGCAATCCACGAAAACGTCTGATTGCGTTCTCTTTTTTTGGGGTTCTTGGATAGAGAACGTTCTAATCTTTAGCCGTGCACTCCTGGCTTGTAATATGATCATATTTGGCTGAAACAGGCGTCAAAGACACCTTCTTATTGAGACAGAATCAATATGACGGCTGCTTTCATGCACGTCTTAAAGACCAGGAGAAAAACAAGTATACTCTCTTGCAAGACAACAACGGGGAATACTCATGAATCTTCCTCTAAAAGCAAGAGATGCTCTGAGGACGCGCCGATCCTCTTGCTCAATCCCTCCCGCTTTGAGTTTCTTTCAAATTTCTCTTTTAATCTCTCCCTTGAGTACCTCCCATCTGACTCTCTGTCTGTCTCATTGCCTTTGTCTGCTTGCCTACCTGAGTCTTTTCTCGCCTATCCTCCTGTCTGCCTCCCTGTGAGCCTGTCTGCTGCTCATCGTTAGACGAAACCCCACTTGCTGTTGTCTGATGAAACCTACCACAAGGGAGACGAGGAGGCAAAAAGCAGAGAGGAGGAGGTATTAAGTCGGAGCGCTCAGAACTCAACGAGCCAAAGTGTTTGAGTGAAACTCCGTCTCTTCTTCTACACCCACCCGCCTGCCTGCCTGACAGCCTATTGATGGAGTTCTCAAAGGGGGAGTTGCTCTAATTGCGGAGTGAATGAGGCGGCCCCAGAGAATGGTTGATTAGGAGGCCCCAGGGAAATGGGTCACCTCCAGTCTGGCGCGGGCCGCCCGCTTTTTCAGTGCAGGGAGAAAGTCAATTACACGCCACAGGCAGTGGGGCCTGGTGGCAGAGAGGCAGTGGGGCTGCGGTGGGTACAATACAGCAGCAGGGGGCAGTGGGAATGAGACGTGTAAAGAGGGAAATGGGAGAGGGTGATGGCAGCATGGAGGCCAGCAAAAGGAAGAGGAGAGATGGGCATGAAGATGGCAATTTAAAAGGAGAGTGTGAGATACAGGAGATGTCAGACAGTGAGGGTAGAGCAAAAAGTACAAAGTTAGTTTCCCTGAACCTGTGGTAATGCACACTTTGATTTAGAGCATGAATAAAAGTTGAATAGATAATCTGGAAATGATAAAAAGGTTGGTGTGAGGTGGAAAAAAATGTAAAAAAAAAAGTAAAATCTGAAATTAATTATTCAAATCTCACAGTTGGAAATAACACAACATGAAGATTTCTGCAGCCTGAATAAGGTGTACGCTGAAGCTACACCTTATTGGACTGAGAGTTTTTAGAATACAAATAATTTGATATCAAGAGGCAACATTGAGCAACAAATTTACAATATCATACTAATGCCAATGTTCATATGTGATCATACATTTTAAGATTTGTTCGGTAAATCATCTTTGTAACATTTCTTTAAAAATCACTTGCTTATCTTATTTTTACTAGTCTACATGTTTTCAGTTTTTCACTACAATTATTCTATAAATTCACCCATCTCAAACACTTAAATTCCTCTCAAATCATATCAACTTCATTTCATTTTAAACAGCGCTGGGATACATTCTAGCAGGTAATATTTTTTTTAATCTGTACATGTTTTGAACCCTTTCAAAAAAAATTTGGACAAGATAGGCACAAAATTATGTTGAAAACAGTAATGTCATCAAATGAAAAAAAAAAACAGATATGTGGATAGAGGAAACAAATTAATTTAAAAAAGTAAGTGACACTTGAATCAAGGAAATGACTATTTATAGCAAAGGTAAGATTTGGAGAAAACTGAACAAAAAAAATTAAACAATAAGCTGAAAGAAGCAGAAACGCTCCTTACGGCTGAGAAGAGTTGAGTGATTATTCTCTCTGGGTTAGTCACTATGAGCGACCCCTTTCACATACAAGTTGTTAAAATTTCAATTTCCGCCTTATTGCACCTTTAAGGGAGCTTTAAGGGAGTGTGTGTAGAGTACCAAGCATGATAACACAGAGCTCAAACACAACTGAGATGTAATAACTAGAGAAAGTGGTAAATGAAGGCATCAGTCATGTCACCACAGCTAAGTGTTAGACAGAAACAAACATATTCCCCGAGCCATATGGTCTCTGCACTTGCTTCTGATCGTCTGCGTGTTCATTTAAGTCTATAGACTAAATCATATGGTTGAAGATGACTTGAAGGCATTAATCAGAGCCAGAGGCAATAGCGGGAAGCAGTTAATCAGGGTAGTTACGAGACAGCAGCTGCTTGGCTTCTTGTGGCTCAACCAGAGGAACAAACAGGAACAGGACTGAGAGTTTAGCTTCCAGCCGACTGAGCTGCCACAGGAGAGTCTTCAGATATTCTACTGACATGTACAGGTGAGTGCACCCATGCAAGTAAGCAGCTCTGAACATTTACTCTAAGCAGGGTAAAGTTTGACCTGGTGCTCAACCCTGATCTTGACCCAAGTCATCTGGAGAGGTTGCCGGCTTCACGCTGACAGCTGACCCACGTATTTTCCGGGTCGTTAGACGGGTGTGAAAGGGGGATCACTCAGGTCAACACTGCTGTGGCATCACCTGGGGGTCTTCTACAGGACAGTAGCCTGTCAGTGACCCTGGAGCCCGCAACCCAGTGGGAGCACTGCTCACCGGGATCCATACACTTTATGGCTTCATGAGAACTAGAGGAAACAGCTTAACTCATGAGCTAGAAAACATGAACAAAACAAGTTCACAAGCTCCAGGACAGGCAGGAGACAGAGAGTTTACTGGTAAGAGACATAACTCTGACACGATCACTGTGAAAATACCCCCAAAACTCAAAAATGAAAAGGCCAGACATCAATGAAATGTGCTGTATATGTTTATGGTACCCAGAGGATGAAGTTTTCCTCTTGTATAGAAGAAATCTCAGTACATCTAAAGCCTTTTTCACACATGGATTACATGACATTGCTGACATCATCTATCTAACGCAGGTGTCTTTTACATAAATGTCCCTCATGGCTTTATTCAGACAGTGACCGATTAAGTTTGATGTTGTGACTTTTATGTAAAACTGACTCAGGTGCCTATTCAGACACGAGACTGACATGTAAAACTGCCATCACATTTACATAACGAAATGCATGTCTAAAATGGGCAGATTTCCATGGAATTTTGTCGGCACAATCATTACCTCCACAGTATGAATTATCTTTATTTTTATTTTGCAACAAGTTTTTCCTCAATTGCTAAAAACTTTGCGCACACACTAGCAATCTTGGGGAATTTCATGCTCCCAATGTGACTTTAATGGGCCAACAGCTTGTCTTCTGTAACCCACATAATGAATTTTATGATTTAGGCTCACTAAAATGGGAATTTCTGGGACTTTTTTGTACATACATACATGACATTTTAACCTCTAGGAGCACTTTAGTTTCTTATGGTTTTGAATAGTCATGAAACTTTTTACTATTATGGTTTTAACAGGATTTGATCTGATTTGCATTATCTCAACACTAGATTTGTTGTTCTATTTATTTTGTAGGCTTTGGGCAGAAAGCTGTGACCTTACCTTTAACATAACTTCTTCCATTCAAGTCAAACTTATTTTCTTGAAATCTTTTCACTCTGTCAAAGTGTGTGTATATGTGTTTCATAGTACTTCAGTGTGCACAATAAAAGAGATGAGCAGCGCTTCAAGAACACTAGTGAGTTAAACAGCATACTCTAGGGAGGCAGAATTAAAATGGATGAACAGCAGAGCTGAAAACTGAAAGCAAAAATTTCTGTTTGGGAAGACAGAACACAGAAGTGGAGAGACGACAGACCTCCCACGACAGAGTGAGTCACGGTGGAGGAGAAAAAAAAAACAATGCAACAAATAAGAATGTGTCGGAAAGAGTTACTGGGGGCAGACACAGGAAAAAATGAGCAAGAACAAAAACAATGTAGACCTATCTTTAATCAGTCTGCACACAGGCAACTTGATTCTCGTCGAAACATCATCAGAAACATCTTGGGAATCCCCAGAGTGGATTCAGTCAATTTTACAGCTTCAATTAGGGTAAGATCCCAACTCTTACAGCTCAGTGTGAGCTTCCAGGTTCACACAGAAAGCCAAATAAATGAAAAGAATAATAAATTGAAGCGTTCTCTGTGTTAGCGCGAGTATGTTCATTTGCCATATCTCAAATGCTGAAATAGCAGAATTGTGGCACTAGCTGGCATCAAACTTCCTGCGTGTTTGACAAGCGTCTGTTTTTATGCTTTTTGGGGTGGACAAGGCCATGAAGGCAGGGTAGTGTGGGCAGAGTGCTGGTTGTTGGTGACAAAAGGGAGGAGTAGATATGGAGACAGCGAGGGAGGGAGGGAGGGAGGGAGAGAGAAAGAGAGAAAGAGAGAAAGAGAGAAGGTGACATAGTTAGTGGGGCGGGCATGCTCAGGCTGGGTGATGCAAATAGCCCTGCTGTCGCCTCCCCCGCCTGCCTTCCGTCTGCCTGCCAGCCAGCCGCTCTTTCATAATCTCTGTTGACAAAACAGAGGCACACGGACCTATTCTGGCCATGAAAACTCACACCAGTGACATGGCAAGAGCTATAGCTGCTTTGCTCTGACTACTTTGAGCTCATAGTGGCACTTTTGATATAGTGGGTCATAGCTTTATTATTGAAAGGTTGAAACATGGACTTGTATCTCCAGGACTGCCCTCAAATGGTTTACGTCATACATTTCCCACAGTAAATTTATTATGTCTGTTGATGGCTTTACCTGCTTTCAAGCATTGTCTATGCATGGGGTACCACAGGGCTCCAATCTAGGACCAATTTTATTTTCTCTTTATTTACTCCCTTTGGGTCACATTATCAAACAGCATGATATTTAATGTCAATGCTACACAGATGATACTCAGCTATACTTGTCGTGCAAAACATCCGAATCAGCTAAATGATCTTCCCTGCATAATTGCCTGGCTGCGGTTAAGGATTGCATGGCAGAAAATTTTCTTCAGCCTCCAAAACGGAAATCTTTATTACAGGCCCGGAGCACACTTATGGCCAAGTTCTGCCTGCTCTTGGTACTCTAGCTCAGGATGTTGTTTAGAAACTATTGAGTCCCATGTTAAAAGGCTAGCTCAGTCGTCTTTTTTCCACTTGAGAAACATCTTGAGAATTAAATCTTTTATCACTTTCAATGATCTTCAAAGAGTAATTTATGCTTTTATCACTTCTCATCTGGATTATTGTAATGTCATGTTTACATACCTTGGCCAAAACATGATTGCACAGCTTCAGGGTATCCAAAACGCAGCTGGCAGACTTTAAACCAAATCACGAAAGCGTGATCATATCTCCCCTATTTTAGCTTCCCTTCATTGGCTGCTTCTCCATTTTAAAATTGATTTTAATATTTTAGTCTTGCCTTTTAAGGCCCTGAATGGTATGGCACTGAACTACTTGGCTGAGCTTCTAAATCATTACTTGACAGCCTGAAGCTTGAGATCCTGTGATAAGGCCCTGTTAACTATTCCCCAGTCAAGGTTGAAGACCAAGGGGGACAGGGCTTTTGCTGTCAGGGCTCCAACCCTTTGGAATAGCTTAACTGAGGATGTTAGACTAGAAAATACACTGCCTTCTTTTAAATCGTCTCTCGACACTTACTTTTACTATATGGTTTCTTCTTAATTATTTGATCTGTTTTTACTTTTATCCATTATTTTATATTTACAATAATTTACCATTATGAAGTATTTCACAAATAAGGACAGATAACAGTTAAAAAACTGTTATTTGTCCTTATTTGTGAAATACTTCATAATGGTCCTTTTGAAAGGTATTATAAAAATAAAGTGATTATTATTATTGGTATTATCATTATTATTATTATTATTACTACACAAGCCACGGACAGTTTTCACTGTTCTATGAAGAAAGTTCAACATCGGCTCGGATGAGCACTCATTCTTGAGACTTGAACAGGAAAGGTTGTGATTTAAGTTGGTCTAACCCAGTACAGTTGAGTATTTACCCCAGCTGTAAATTCTCATTTCAGTTTTTTCTTCTTTTGTGAACCCTCTTTTTGTGCTTTGGACTTTGGCTTTGGTTGCATGCACCACTGCTTCCCCGTGTCTTTTGGTTGAGCACAATAGTTTTTACCTCACATGCCAGTCAGATGCATGAACATGACCTAAGGCAAATTAAAAATGCCTAATCATTGCAACGGGGACACTGCACCTAGTTGCTGAATTCATCGAAAACTGACTCAAATTCCAAAAATGAAGTAAACTGCTGAATGTGCTATCAGGTTTTTACAAAGCCAGAAGTCCAAGTTCAGGCCACTGTGAGCCGTGCAAACAACTGGATGTTCAGACTCTATATGTCTCATGCGAACAGGCTTATACCATTGAATTTTTATTTAAGAACCAGATGTTTTTTAAAGCCGTTGCTCAACTTTTGCACTGATGACTCAACCAGGAGAGTTTCATGCCCAGCCAAGCCTTGGAAGTGGTCCAACTGCCAGTCATCTAACATTATCTATGCAGAAAATTAATGGGACTTTCTACTTTCTTACTCTAACTCTGGAGCAACCTGCTTCTCCTCATTTTCACCCTCCCTAGTTTTCTTCCTGTTCATAACCGGTATCCCCGCTGCTATGAACTGGACTCTCGGTCCTCGTACAGACCTCACTCCTCACACAATCACTCCTACCATCTGTGCAGCAGCAGAGCGTCTTCAGAGGCGGGTGTAAGAGGGCACGTGAACGAAAGAGAAAGTGTGGTGTGGTTATAAGTCTGGATACATTTGTGTATGTGTGTGTTGTTGTCACCTGCAGACAGAGGTAAAAGATTAATGCTCTCTTTCAGCCTCTGTGGCAGGTAGAGCACAAAGAATAATTTGATTTCTCCTCCTGTCTCCGTGCTGTCTTCCCACTCTTCATTTTCTCATCTGCCTGAAAATCATCCTCTTTGTTTCCCTCTTGTTACTGCCACCACCTTCACTCTTTCTCCAAAACTATTCCATCTGCCATCTAGTTAGAAATGGTGACAAAATCCAAAAACCTCAAACACAAAACACCTCCATAAAACATTTGCTTCAGAAAACACTGTTCGCTGCGTTCAGGTCAGGAGGATGTTGCAAGAATGTGGCAACAACAAGAAACTGTCTCTGGCAAACCGCTCAACCTAAACCCAGTAGGCCGTTACCATGCCAACCATATGGGATGTTAGCCCACCTTGTGACGGTACCGAGATGATGGACGATCAGATCGCCCCCCCAACCCCTCACTCTGGGGGTTTGGTCCTATGTGGGCTGGTCAATGGAGTCTAGAGAAAAAGCACACACATAAGAAAAAAAAAGTTTAACAATCATGCTCCACAGTGCATGTTCATTACGGTGATATTAATGAATAACAAGCGGCATTATTAATCTGCGGCCTGAAGACACATGCACATGCTGCATTAACAGCTTAATGATCAGTAGGAACTGTGCCGTGCCTGGCTATGTGCTTTTGTCTTCATTACGGGTACAGAGCAAACACATTGTGGCTCAAGTGCATTTGCATTAACACACAGACCGCTCCCATAGACAGACCAACCCCCCCCTCTACCACACACACACACACACACACACACACACACACACACACACACACACACACACACACACACACACACACACACACACACACACACACACACAAATATGAAAAGGGATGTTGAGACACAAGTTTTACAGGAAGCCAAACGGTCGAAACCTGAAAGTGACGACAGCATGCGATCCACAATTCAGCCAGTCGCTTAAACTATAAAAGGCAAAAGCTTCCACCTCCTTCCACTAATGTGCACTCCAGATCCATAAGACTGGATTTAAACGTCAAGCCTCTATTGGCAAATATCGCCTGTGCTTTATGGACTGGGAGAAAGAGCACAAAAACAGACCATTAGGTTAAATCACTGCCTTAATCCCAAAAGCACATAATAGGCTAATTTGTGTCCATTTAGATCCTGATAAGAAACAATATGTGAATGTGTGTGTGTGTGTGTGTGTGTGTGTGTGTGTGTGTGTGTGTGTGTGTGTGTTTTTGCCACGCTGAGTTGTTGTAGTAGCTCAAGTGTTCTGTCTGAACAATCATAAGAGAGTATCCCGTGGGGGTAAAGAGTGCGTAACCATGGAGAATGCTGGGCGTTTCCATGACACCCTGTCATCAGTGAAGCACGCCACCAGTATGTCTCATGTTCATCTGTCACTGTGCCTCAGTGTGTGTGTGTGTGTGTGTGTGTGTGTGTGTGTGTGTGTGGGAGAAAGAGAAAGAGAAGCGTACTTTCGTTTTTATTAAGAGGATGTGTGAGCGTGTCAGAGCGCACGTTTACAACCAAGTAGTTCAGGACATGCGTGTGTGTGTGACTGATCTTCTGCCTAGCATGTCTATGTTGTGTATACATGTGTGTGTGGGTACTAGCGCGTGCCTGCATGTGTGCCATTCACCGTCAGCGACCTGACCGCTGGCTGCACTCATGATTGGGAGCAGATGGGGACTGTCGGTGTGTGTGTTAGAGTGTGTGTGAGTGTGTTAGGAGAAAGGAGGAGGAGGAGGAGAAGGAGGAGGAGGGTGCTCTAGTTTAGGTGATGTATGGACTCTCACACACCAACAAAGACCCTCCTTCAACTGATGTGTTTCCTATTAATTGAAAGGGGAGAAAAATAGAGAGCCAGAGTGCGACTGCTTAAGCGGGAAGAATTTATAGCTCAGCTGTGACAAAGAGTAACCGACTCCATTTTTTGTGCAAAAGTTTGGAAGAAAAAAAGAAAAAGTGCTCCGCGCTGTGCACGAGCAGGGACAAGGGAGCCTTCAGTGTGATCATTATGGGTCTTTGTGCTCACTTTGACACAGCCATGAAAACCAGAGTGAATAAAAATGGTAGTTAACGGCATGTGGCGCTGCTCATACAGTCGTAAAGCCTTGAATATAAAAGCCGTGTGAATGAGCTGCAAAGATGCAGAGGTTGAGTCAGTGAAGAAATGTTAAGCTTGTCGTCGCCGAGGCCTTTTTACGGTCCGTTCTCCTCCTCTCAACACGTGTCTGTTTATCTCCTCTACTACTCAATTACACGTCACCACAGAGCTAAACAAGCCTTCAGCATTTGCAGTACGAATGTTTGTGTGCTAGTGTTGAGCAACAAAAATAAATAACTTACACAACAGCATCTTTCGCTTGTAAAAGCAACAGTTTTGAAGATGCAATAAAGATGCAGCCAGAGTTCACAATTTACTGTGGATGCTCATACAGAAACTATTAACTTCATGAACTTGAACTGCACAGTATATCATCAGCAGTAGAAAGAGAGCTGATACCAACAGCTGAAATCATATCACAGTGACAATTCTGCGTTTCAAAGCCTCACAATTTTACGAGTCTGACGAGAGAAGCTTATTTAACTCGGCGGTCAGTTTTGTGTTACTTTTCAGATTTCTTATTCTTGCTGCTTTACATGAAATTGCAGAATTCACAGCTGATGAATCTATGTTTACTGGGCATCTGTGCCCCTTAATATTGCCTTAAAACTCACTTAAAATCAGACCTCCAGGAGAGCTTGGGTAGTAGAGTGATTAAAGCGCGTGCCACATAATCGCAGTGTCCCTGGTTTGAATCCGGCAAGGGACCTTTGCTGCAGGTCATTCCCCCCTCTCCCTCCCTGCTTCCTGTCAGTTTTTATGCCACTACATTACAAATAAAGTCTAAAAATGACCCCCCCAAAAAAAAATCTGACCTCCATTCAAGCTGACACATACTGCTAACTATAGTTTACTTGGTATGTTTATCATCAGACTCAAGCAGTGCAACATCATGTCTTGTGGCAAGAGAAAAATGTTAAAAATCATGATGACACATGCCAAAGACAAGAAAAACTGCATTATCATAGCCCACAAGTGCTAACTGAAGGGCACATGAGGATATATTTGCTTAACAAGACTACAAAATAATCTGCTGATCATTATCTCTCTCAATGATTTTTTTTTTACTGTATTACAATTTCTGGGCAGTTGAGCCCATGAACTGAAAAAATAATAAAGACAAACCTGTGTGCTCCAGTTTCCCTCTGGGCTCAACCACAAACCACCCATAGATGATGATCTACACAGACTTATCCATACAGTAGTGCTCTATGATTACTGCACCTTTCTTGAGCTACCGTATTGTGTCGTTTTCTGTCACTTTATCTTGACCGAGCTATGTGCTGAGACATAAACAGAATATGAATGAATGAGCTCTTCCTCAGTCCGTGGGTTAGTAATGATTGTAAAGCTGCACAGAGCCAACAAACAGCCGTGATAAGATAAAGATGGTAAAGCTGTTCACGTCCTCATCCGTCACCTTCAACTGAACTGAACCGGGAAGAAAAGTCAGAGCCACTTTACTTTGCGGACTTTACTGTGTGAATGTTGTTGTTGTTGTTGTTCTGTGTGTGTGTGTGTGTGTGTGTGTGTGTGTGTGCGTGTGTGTGTGTGTGTGTGTGTGTGTGTGTGTATGTGTGTATGTGTGTGAGAGAGAGAGTGAGAGAGAGAGAGAGAGAGAGAGAGAGAAAGAGAGAGCGAGAGACCACATTTCCTCTTGGTAACAAAGTCCATTTCCTTCTGGACTTGCATTAGACTCAGTAAATGATGTTTCTCAAGCAGTGGATCTGAAGCACTAAATTCACAATAACTATAGATGTGTTTGTTAATATGTCCACTGCAGATAAACAAGTAGGACTGGGCAATATATCAATAATATATCTGATTGAAACCATTCATCATTAGACATACGGACCCACAAACCCAGCCTGACTCAGATCTCCAGTCAGGTTTCTGTCATGCAGAACCAAGCTTGACTAGTGAAGACCTTTAATTTTTTAGTCATGGCCGGACCAGAAAACACATCTCAGAAGTTAAAAGTATAAAAAATAAACTGAAAACAAGTCAACGTTAGTAAAGAAAAACATGTGATCTGAACTCTTTTGTAAGACATAGCTGTTGACCAGTTGCAGGTACCCGCTTTAACCAGCTTGCACTCAC
The DNA here is from genome assembly GCF_963691925.1 of Scomber scombrus. Taxonomy (NCBI): domain Eukaryota; kingdom Metazoa; phylum Chordata; class Actinopteri; order Scombriformes; family Scombridae; genus Scomber; species Scomber scombrus. The sequence continues at coordinate 22,361,155 of NC_084979.1, read as the reverse complement.
CACTGCAACAAAACCTGAACATGGCAACTTGTTTCAGTTGCAAACCTGCCATTAGGCCCGCATGCCTAGGCTTGGGGTTCAGCAGCATTTTATTGAATCTGCATCCAGTAGGCTATCAAATCCAAATCCTTTTGAATCCCTTATCAAACCTGATTCAATTCAGCTTTCAACATTTGCAACTAACTAAAGTTATAAATAACTAAAACTCAGAGATTTATTTTATATCTGTAATCACCTTTTGTTGACTGAGAAGGCAGAAACAGTGCCGGTTTTGCTGGCAGCCTAATTAATGTTTACAGATTGTAGCTATAATCTGAGAATGAAATGAGCAACAGAGGATATGAAATGTGGAAATGTTGATTAAATGCATCTGTAGCCTTTTTTATTGTGCATACCTCCTTTTTCATGAGCCACTAGATCCAAATAGAGCTTAGGATATCGCTATGATATGCAGCTTCAGTTATTGATACATTAATGTGAGGTGGGTTATGCACAATAACCCACTTCTCTAAATTGAGTAATGTAATATACATACAGTATTCATTAAAGCATTATTTGCCTTGCTTTGCATATTCAGTAAATAATTATATGACCTGTATAGATAAATTGTTGCCCAGCTCTTGTCTGTATATAACAGCATTATGCTTAAAGTATATGATAATATATTCATAAATTCTGGATTTTTTAAATGAGGGAGATGGAGTAGATGTCATTTTAAGGATTTAAACAAGAACATACACATAAAAAAAACAAAAAAACACTGCTGTCCAGCCAGAAGGGTCTGTGCCTTTAAGAAACATCTTCAGGCAACAGAGAGATACAAATGAAATTCAGGCAGATCCACTGGTTGTTTTTTCTTGTGATATTATTTTCCTTCTCCTCACCTCCTTCTTCTTACTGTTGCTCTTTTTTTATGACAGAATTTTTCTCTCAATGTGTCCATCATCTGTAATGACTGTGAAAAAGGGAAATTGTGTGCGCTAGCCAGCATATATAACAGCACAGTGAAAAATGCATAAAAGTACATTGTGTGTAAGTCTGTGTGTACTCTGGGTGACTCCGCTTTAGTTTTTTGCTTTGCCCCGTCCCCTGAAACAAATCCAGCACTCACACTGGAGCAAAATAGGAGCCAAGCCACATCTTGGCACCTTGCCTTCCCTTAAACAAATCAGACCACAGAGGCTAATAAAAAACTCCAAGTCCAAAGCTTGCTTCCACAGACGAGGGGGTACTAAAGAGGGGAGCCATTCTCAGCTACCCCACTCCCTCTAAAATGAACTTGTACGAGACAGAGCGCTGCTTTTCAGCTGGGACAAAAAGTGCCAGTCTCTCCACTGTCTAGATCATCCAAAACCCCTTTTCTTTGCAGTTAAATAGTCCCTTGATGTTATATTGTTCTTAACTAGCCTCGAACAAAAAACACTCATTGAAAACAAATTGCTTCTTAGTCCAGTGACAAAGTGAGAGTGAACTTTCCATCTTTAGACCAATTACTGCTATCATAGCGCACAGCCTGCTGCTTCAAAACTTCACACTTCAGCGAGGGATAAGAGGGGGTGGAGGAAGATGAGGAAGAGCACAGAGAAAGTGTCTCGCTCAGGGCAGAAATAGGCCAGGCAGGTCTGAAACTAAACTCATCCAGCCATCCAGGGTGTGTCGGCAGTAGGCTGCCGTCAAACATGCATTTACATATTCAAAAAAGGAAACAGGCGATTGCATGAGTCATCCTTTCCAGGAAGGTAGAGGAAACCAAACTCACAGCACACTGCACCACGCTACATTGTAGTACACAACAATGAATCTGCAGTCACACAAATAGCTAACTTAACTCACAGGGTGGACAAGCTATTAAAAAGAAGCAACCATAAAAAGAATGAAAGAAAAAGTATTGTATCAGGTTTTTGTAACTATAGCTCGAGGCCACTTTAAAATGACTTTACGGAACAACATCTGTTTTGAGTACAGCCTGACACTCAATTTAATAAAACAGGCAATTTTCTTCTCTCAAAATTCAACGAGTATAAAGTAGTGTAAGACCATATTTGAAAAGTAAACAACAAGGATCACTGCACACCTGCTCCACATATTACTTTATTTCTGTTTATATTCTTATTTCTCCCAATTAACTTAGTTGTCTACAGTTTAGCCTAAAAGTGTTAGCCAAGCTACCTCACCAGGGTAGCTATGGTTTTGTGAGCCATAAACTCCTTTATCCTTGTTACAGGGTCTAATATGAGGACAAAAATAGCAGCAATACAGATATATAGAGCCAAGTTACGATTTAGTCATCAACACTGGCAATTGATAGTAGTAGCAGTACTTATTCATAACAGTCATGGAGTAAAGTAGAGGCTAAAAAAAGTATCTGAACAAGAACTTAAGTTTTGTGTCTTTCAGTTTGATTTATAATTTTTTGAGGAGCAGAATTACGGACCCCCCCACCCTAAAACCAACGGCTCGCCATCACCACATATGCAATTCACCTTGGTTGTCAACATAAATACATTCCACCATATGCATTAGACACTGACATTTAAAGTAAAGACATAGCTCAACAAACAAACCATTGAAAAATAGGGAAGTAAGAAACGGGTAAATATTGTTCTGCATAACAGTAAACACGAAACGTGTCTACCCACAAAGTTTAAAAAAAGCTTATGTTTGATGAGAGATCTTAAATGTATCAAAAAAAGTATACTGTAGCTTTGTAATGGCCAGATTAAGAGAAGAGGGAGTGGCATATAAAATAGTGTCATCTGCATACAAATGTACATTACAATTTGGAGTTACAGAGATGATTTTGTTAATATATATGATGAATAAAATGGGACCAAGAATTGACACTTGTGGCACACCTATGCTAACATTAAGAGCCCTGGATACTACTGACTTTTTATTTGAAAGATAGTCATAAAGCCACTGAATGTATTGTTCATCTATTCCAATTTAGCACAGTTTTCAGATTAAATGCCATGATCGACTGAGTCAAATACTTTAGATAGGTCTATGAAATGTGCAGCACAGTGTTGATGTTTGTGCAAGGCTTCTGTTTTTGTGCTATGACTTGATGATGCTATGACTTAACAGATTTGTTAAGGTTTAAACTAACCCGTTTACTATACACCCCACCTCGGTTTACCGATATAAAAGAAAATGTATTGGTTAAGGTTAAGGACCTGCAGATGGAAAGCCAGCGGTGAACAGCAATGTTTGGTAAACATATTGCCAGATGAAATGAAACGATGATTAAAGACCTCACACAAATTTAATTTGATTGTTATGATTTCATTTGCAACGCAGAGTTTAGGGGGGAGTGAGACAGGGTAATTATTTTTCAAGGATTTGATAATTTTCCAAAAAGTCGAAGTCACATTTTGCTTTTCCAATAATTCTGAGATAGTTATTCCGTTGGTACCTGAAATGCTGCCAGTCAGCCGGATGATTGATAGCTTTGGCTGTCTTCCAAGCAGCCCCTCTGACAATCAAAACTTTGGAAATGTTAGGGGAGAACCAGGGATTAGAATACCCAATCCAAATTCAAATCAACCAAAATAAGTAAATCAGAATTAACATGGGATGACATTAATATCACAATTTCTTCCAGGTCCTCACAATTTGTGGATGGGGGGGTGGTAGATTCCAATAATTGTAAAAGGGTCACTACCTGCAGGGCAAATGTCCAGAACAATGTATTCAAAACTCTTTGATTACGTGACAGCAGTAATATGAAAGGATAAAAAGTCTCTGACATAGATTAATACTCCACCTTCTTTTGATTTTCTATCAATGCGAAAGATATTGTCCATCCAAAGTTATTTCTAAATCTGAAACTCTGAGTAAGTTGTTAATATGTCCACTGCAGATAAACAAGTAGGACTGGGCAATATATCAATAATATATCTGATTGAAACCATTCATCATTAGACATACAGACCCACAAACCCAGCCTGACTCAGATCTCCAGTCAGGTTTCTGTCATGCAGAACCAAGCTTGACTAGTGAAGACCTTTCATTTTTTAGTCATGGCCGGACCAGAAAACACATCTCAGAAGTTAAAAGAATAAAAAATAAACTGAAAACAAGTCAACGTTATTAAAGAAAAACATGTGATCTGAACTCTTTTGTAAGACATAGCTGTTGACCAGTTGCAGGTACCCGCTTTAACCAGCTTGCACTCACCACTGCAACAAAACCTGAACATGGCAACTTGTTTCAGTTGCAAGTTTTATTGAGGACAAAGGTGTCAGGGCAGCATTTTTGCCCCTTCCAACGAAGCAGGAACAGGTAAAGTCAGATTGGCCTGGATTTATATACAGTCTATGGTTGGAAGACTGTAAAATGGCAATAAGCTGTAAAAGGGAGCATTTCTGACTTGACAGCAATTCACTCAATAACATTAACATTTTGAAAATGAATAAATTATCTTGAGGAGACAAGACCGACCATATACTTTCTGATTGTTTGGTAAGTGTCTGTTAAAAATGTTGTGGGAAATAGTTGTAAAATGCATGTAAGGTAGAAATTACCAGTTCACACTGGTGAAAGTGACTTTAACCTAAACTGACAACAAACTATTAAGAAATTAAATATGAAGATTGAAAAGAACAGTTTCTGGGGTTTTTTCTTGCTTAGGGGCCATGGTGACAGTACCTAAATAAATTGAGGTTTCCTGAAATAGAAATAAAATACTTGTAAGTGGAAACACTTCACATCACAGCGTCCTTTCTTTTTCTTGCATTGGGACCCCTTGTGCCTGCATTTCTCCACTCATTATGTTGGGTTTGTGGTTGAAATTGTCACTCTTAAAAAAAAGATCTTATTTTTCTTCATCAAGATTTCATGAACTTGTGATAAAAGCACAGTCTGTGTTTACAGTGTCAATGTCTACACCATTTGTTTGAATGGTGAATTTGTTTGCTGCAGTCAGGTTTGGGTCATTCAGCCTCTGTGTTAACTTCATGAACATTCTCCAAGAATGTGAGCTGCACATTATTATGGTAAATGAGACATGACAGAGATCATTACAAAGTTTTGCTCAACTGTAATCTTGCATTCAGTCAAAACTCTGACAAGCACAAAAGTGCATGTAGTCAACAACCAACCAGCCAACCAGAACATGTGTGTGAAGGGGTGAGAATCTAGGCTACATAAAGGAATGGACACATGCTTGTGTGTTAAGTGATGAGATTAATGTTGCAGAGCCAACAAATAGCCCTGATAAGATAAGGACTGTAAATCCACACGTCTTCATCTGTCACCTTCAACTGCACCAGGAAGAAAACTGACAGCCACACGTGGACTAACTTTGTGAGTATGTATGATTCTGTGTGTGTGTGTGTGTGTGTGCGTGCGCATGCGTGCGTGTCAGGGTCAGAACATGTACAAAGTGTTTTCATATGCAACATGTATCAACCACACAATCTTAACATGCCTGCACAGTCAAACAAAGAACTAGGTTAAATAAAATGCCTCATTGGAAGCCATCAATTATGCAGAGGCTATGTATTATCATAGCATGGAGGACCATTTCTGCGAGTTAATTTACAATGAACCAAGAGGCAAGGCTGTCATATCTAAGAGTGATGAATGACTGGAGCTTTACTAAATACTTAAATCATTCTTGTCATCACAGAGAGTAAATTACCTAGTTACAGGCCTCATGGGGTTAAGAAAAAATGGAGCAAGATTGCAGGAAAACAATAGTCACCTGCTTTTAGTTACAGACTCTGAAATGAATTAAAAAAGGGGAGAAACAAGACCTTATACTGTCATTTAGTGCAGGCACAATGGGGTCACATAGGTGGAGGAGGTGGGTAGTTTTCCAGATTATACAAGCCTAATTAGTGTAACAGGTCAATCAATAAGCCACTCCCATTCATCTCAAGCTCCACCTCTGATTGGCATTCTGCTGCAAAAGCAACAAACAGACAGATCTGTGTTATATAATTACTCTATCCTTTCCACCTCCAGAAAACACTCACCTACCTAAATATTAGTCTGCAGGTTTAAACTGTACCATGGTTGCTATTGTTCTTTCTTCTCTGGGTGTATGTATTTGGTCTTTGTGGGTAATGTATCAGTGTGCAGGACTACTTTATGACAACAGTATTTTCCAGGATTTTTACATCAGTGTGATAATGTAACATGATTTGTCAGGTACATATTTCTGCCAAAAAGATGTTCCCATGTGCATATTTTGTCTTTAATCATTTTCTTAATTTCCAGAATGTACTGTATCAAAATATACTGTATATTAATATCACAATATAAAATGACATCTACTGTGATAAAAATATTTTTGCCCACCCCAAGCCTCCACTCTTCACTTTAGAGGACATGAGGAGAAAGGATATGTTGTCTGCCTTCTCCTCTTAACCTCCTTTCCTCATAACAAAAGAACAAACTGTATTATTTCTATTCATTTAGAAAATGTTGCCTATTTTATAGCACGTTAAGTTCAGTTTTATGTCTAAAAGGTACAATAAAAATGACATTTATTGGCAATTAAATTGTTTATTATTACATAACTATTATAATTACTACTCAGGGTTCAAAATTAACTTTTTTGTACTGGCCAAATGGCTATTGAATGTTCAAATTTTACCAGCCATAGATTACCACAGTTTTTTTTTGTTTTTTTTTTCCGGTTAGTTGAGTGAAGCAAAACTACCAGTCGCTTGTATATTTTACCAGCATTTTGCTGGTGGCTGGTGCTAATTTTGTGCCCTGTTATTACTGCTGCAAATCATTTTCAGATAAATTATTCAGACACATGAATGCTTTTGTGAAGTGATGGGAACCACACTTAAAAGAGGAATAAACTTTAATAGAAGACTGCGGTACTGCACAATATCAACATTGTCCCATGTACAGATAATGAACCTCAGAGACGTTAACTTCTTGTTGTTACCCACCATCCCTGAACGTTTATATATATTTTATATTTTTATACTGTCTGTTATGTTGTTTATGTCGCACCACTGAGGGGTTGCACGAGAATTTCGTTGGAACAGTAATGTTCAATGACAATAAAATATTCTGATTCTGTGCTTGAAATAAGCTTTTCATGCTTGTTTAGAAAATAAACAAGATCCAGTATCATTGTTTGGTGCAGCAGGAATTAACCCATGCCAAAAGTCAGCTGTGCATGGTTAAATGTGTGTCAAACATAGGTTCAGTATCTCATGTCAAATGCAGGATTTATGGTATAAAGGTTGATATAAAGGCCAATAAAATAAAATTGGTGAAGTTGAAGAAGAATAAAAAAAGAAAAGTGCAGTTAGTGTGAGGGAACAGTGTGTCACTGTAAAGGTGTTTTTCTCACAAGATAATTGCATGCAGATAAAACTCAAGCTCTTCACTGCTTGAGCTGTGAGGAGAAAGAGCACTTCTTTTGCTGATGCATGTGTGTGATGAATGTGTGTGTTTGTGAAAGTGTGTGCGCGCACGCGAATAAGCTGTGAGACTTGCTTAGTGGGAATGGGACATAATTGGTTCACAGTAACCCATCAGTGTGGTCTTAGTGAGAAAACATCTTCTTCTCCTCCACCTCTACTTTCCTCCTCGCCTCCTTCCTCACGCTCTCATTCTCTGTGGTGACAGTGAGGGAGCAGATTCACCACATAAACACCCCCCCCCCACACACACACCATTTATTTGCTCAGAGTCCAAAAACTGCACAGCACAGGGAAAAAAAATGACGGCAAAGGGAGGGGTGGAGGAGAGGAGGAAGAAGAGCGAAAAAAGAGGAGAGGAGGGAGTGAGAGAGAGAGGGAGGGAGATAGATACACAAACATACACTGCAGATTCAGCTGCACACACGTGGATAGGACACACACACATGCATTGCACACACACAAATATACACACACTCTCCTGGTGGAGCATCTAAATCACATTAGCTGCCTGCCTGCCATCCATCACTCCCACAGACAAAAGCACATGCCAGCGAGGCAGGGAAACTGCATGGCAACATGCATAACCACCCACAAACAAACACACACACATAGTCGGTCACAGAGCAGCCGACACACCTTGAAACCAGACGACAGCGTGAAGTAGAGAGCAATCCCCTCCTTAGACACTATATTCCCCAATCAGAAATCAACTTGCATTCACTTGCATGCACACCACTGTCAGCATCCATCAGCTGTACGTTCTGGGATCCACTGTCTCGCATCTGTGCTCTGCTGCTGCTGCTCTGTACGCTCGGCGAACTTGTATTAGCATCAGAGAAAATCAACAATTTTTATTATAACACAATGGGGGGGGGGGGGAGAAACATACCATGGTTGCTCTAAATATTTAAAGCAGAAGGAGCTAAGCAGGCGACATCTTGAGAAATCTTTTTTTTTTTTTCTGTCGGTATCAATCTTCTTTCCCATTAGAGGGGGGTGGGGCCCTTATCTAACTGTGTGTGTGTGTATGTATGTATGTTTGTGTGTGAAGACCCAAATTTTTGTTGGGGGTTGCCTCTTATCTTGAAGATGGTGCGGGTGCATGTCAGTGGGGTGCTCCTTACCTAATGGGATGCATGGTGAGCCTGTGTGTGTGTGTGTGTTGGTTTTTTAAATCTAATGGGCTGTGTCTTGGGTGAAGTAACTGGCTGGCAAGATGAAGTGTGAGAGAGGAAGAGGAAGGAGGAAAGGAAGATGAGGATGAAGAGGAGAGGAGTTTTTTAGGAGGAGGAACAAACCTGACGTGTGCTCCATACATTATGAGACCATATGGTGCCCACTGTGCAGCAGGAGCAAGCAGAGCACCACAGCGTAGCCCTCATCCACTCGTCTATCGAGCCAGTCTCTCGGCTCCCACTGTTCTCCCTCCCTCCCTCCCTCCCTCCCTTCCTCACTCCAGCTCTGTCTGGTTAACTCAATAACATCCACAGCCTCCTCTCTTAACTCAGTTTTTTTTGTGTTTTTTGTTACTGGCAGGGAAGGCAAGGAGGAAAAAAAAAAAACCTTTCTCCTCCTGCTTCCTTTCATCCAAGTCGACCAGCTCTGGCTCTCACCTCCTTCACACCTTTCCCTCTCCATTGTAACCCCTCGACTCATCGTAGAGCCTAATCCGAACCAAAACGGATTACTTCAGTCGCATTAAAATCTGAGAACTGACGGTGCCTCTGTGTACGCGCCATCTAAATGATGACAGGCATTCACGACTGTGTTTACACATGCACGTGTGCAGAACAAGAGGGAGGGATGATGCTGAAATCACTTGTACATCCTTACTAGATTGCATACTTGGGAGCAGCAACAATTACAGTAGACGGCACTCCACCACGCTGTGTAGAAAAGAAATTGCTAATGACCGAATGCAGCTGCAAGCCCGAGTGTCTACGAGCATGCACGCGGCATCAAAGCAGCGAGCGAGGGGGCTGTTCTTTTAGTTGGCTCATGAAATCATTTAAAATCGGCCTGCTACACACACACACACAAACACCCCCCCCCCCCCAGCCGTTTGATGTGTAATGAGAGAAACCATTAGCAGTAAAAATGGGCTCTCCCCGCCCCGCTGCTCAGCAGATCTTACTCAGAGCCACAGTTACGTGTCTATTTATACATTCACTCCTCTTTGGATTTTCTTCTTCTTTAACAGGGAGCAGTTTGTGCAAGTATGGCACACATTCAAGAGGGCTGCATTCCTCCTGCCTCCTGCCCTTCTCTCCCCGTGTCTTCTTCTTCTTCTACTGCTCCCTCTGTCTCTATTCCCATCCCCCCTCTCTGGCTGTCTCCTCCCTCTCTATACCCTTCCCCCAGCTCTTCCTGCTCTGTGCCTCCCTCCCTCTCTCTCTCCCTCCCTCCCTCCCATCATGCTATATGCAGCAAGGCACAAATTCATCGGGGGAACGAGAGACAGCAAAGGAGAGCAGGAGATAGAGATGGGGGGGGGGGATGGCTCGGACTGAAAAAAAGCAAAACAAGTAGCGGATGACAGACTAACAGGGAATGAAAGGGACGAGTCAGATATATAGATAGAAAGAGAAAGTGAGAGGGGGGGGGGGGATGAGTGAGGGATAGTGGGAGAACGGCGAGGAGGAGTAGGCGAGGAGGAGTAGCTCTCGCTACAGCGATGGGCGTTCCTCTCCCAGTTCCTGCGAGGTCAAAAGTTTACCGTGGTTTTAATTTCACCTTTCCACAGCCAATCAGAACGCGTCTCCGGCTGCCAGGAGGAACTTTGACCCACTCGGAGAATTTGACTGCAAAGATCTGAAACTCGCCTCTGCTTTGCCACCAACCCTCTTGTTTTCTCCACCATCTACTTGTTTTTTCTATTTTATATTATACCCACCTTTTTTTCAAGCACACACCACCCTGCAAGCCTATTTGAAAGTCCTTGATCACAAAGGGCAAAAAAAGCGCAGAAACTCAGTTGTTGTTGATCTAAGGGAATAGTGAGAAGGGGGAGGGAAAAAGGAGCCTTTATTGTTTTCTTTGTATTTCGGTACTTTTCCTCTGCTTTCTGAAACAGATGCCACCTAGATGTTGTGTATGGGTCTGAAAACCACAAGATCAACAGCCTTCCCCGTTGAGGATGAACGTCCACGCCACAGCAATGACACAACAGAGTCCACAGTCCATGCTAACGCCACTTAATCAAAACAACATACATATAAATACTCAAAGACCAACTGTGGAGACACGCCCACTCGCTGCCAGTGTGCTGAGTACTGGGTGTATAAGCACCCGTGTGTGTGTGTGTGTGTGTCTGTATGTGTGTATATGTATGCACAGGCATGTGAGCATGGAGAGAGAGTGTATGTGAGTGTGTCTATGAAGGGGGAGGAGGCTGCAGTTAGATCATAGCATCAGAGAGGGGAGGGGCGGCTCTGCAAATACAGCGAGCAGAGAGCCGGCATGGCTGGCGACAGTGAGTATAATGGTTTCAAGCCCCTTGTAAAGAGACTAGACCGGGTATCTGTGTGTGTGTGTGTGTGTGTGTGTGTGTGTGTGTGTGTGTGTGTTTGTGTGTGTGTGTGTGTGTGTGTGTTTCTATAGCTTCTTCATCACTGTCTGTGCGTGTTTGATTAATTAACAGCCCCGGTCACTGAAGAAGCTCCCTGTTGTTCTATTCTCCTCACATCAGCAGCACAATTGCCCCCCCCCTCCTCTTTCATCCACCTGACTGCGATAATAAGGCACACGCAGGCGCACACATGCACACAGACACACACAAGAACACAAACATCCTCAGGAGAGCAGCGGGCTGTGAATCTTACGATTGTGTGCAGATGAGGTGTCGACAGAGCAGACTCCTGAGACGTGACCAGATGTAAAGCCACATTCCACCTGTAGCTGACTCACAAGCGCAGCATTTCCATCAAGCCCTCGACCCAAATGTTTGAAATGTCACATAAAATAAATCGTTTGTTACAATCAGCTGGATCTTAAGGACATTCGGGTGATATTCTGTTTTCCTTTTTTTTTTAAATCAACAAATCCCCGAAAAGACCAAAAACAACAATGAATTGATTCTATTATTGAGTATTGTCTGTGTATCCAAACCCTGAAATAGCTTATTCTTCTTTGTGCCATAGAGCTTAATTGTCGTACAAAAAATATTGAAAGTGTATCATTCAGCCATACTGTTTCAGCGGGTGACATGTTCCTTCATCATGATGAACATGGACACTGTAGTTTATTTTTAGTCGCTCCCACATACACCGTCCAGCTGCTGTAAGTATTCACTTGAGCACCAAATCTGCCACTGAAAATAGTCCCTAACAAATGCACTAATTCCTCATGTTTCAGTAATGTTTGCTAAAAACTACAATGCACAGCTGTTTTACAACATTATTTTTAAGAATTAAGACCCATTTTTTAAAAAGATTTATATCACCATCCTTATCCCCCAAATGCATAATTTTGTTTCCTGTGTATCACTGTTTCTTCAAAGTATCCATGAGGAGAGTATAAGACGACCATAATAATGTGACACTACAATCCTCTGGTGTTTAATGTAATAAAATCTGGTCCAACTGAACTGAACACTTTCTCCAAGGGCTTAACAGCAGGTGTGGTTAAAAAGCTTCCTAACTTCTTTTCCTTGAGCTCGATGGAAAAAGATGTGAAGGAGAAATCCCAAAGAAGAGAGAATGCGCACTGAGAGAATCCAGCTGAACTTAAACAACACTTTCACACAATTTTCCAAAGATTGATGGCAAAGCAGGGCCACAACCCTTGCTGGTATAAACAGCTGATTAATTAATTGATTGGCAGGAAATTATTTTAAAAGTATTTTGACAATCAATTAATCATTTAAGTCATTTATCAAGAAAATGTGTCAAACACTCTCTGGTCCCAGGTGTGCACATGTGAGGATTTGCTGTTTCTAGTAACAATAAACAACACTAGGTCAAAACCTCATATATGGCTGGACCATGTATGAAGACATTTGAAATGACGGATACAGGAAGTGGTGACACAAGGCAACATGTGGCGACCAAGCTCCAAGGAAGTGCCCCGAGCTTTGACTTGAAGCTAATTTGACATACAGCCTTTCTTAGTACAAAGTACACTAAGTTCAGACTAGTGTACTTGCTAGTTCGGGCTCGGCAAGTTTGACTCAGGAGTACAAACTTCTGAGGATGGGAGGATGCAGTACGATTTTTCTGCAACTGGAACAACTGCATACTTACTGACGGCAGCAGCTCAGCTTCAACAAATCAACCTAACTGTACTATGACAAAATAATCTCAACTCAAAGAGGTCTTTTTTTCCACAAAAACAGAGATGCAGTAAATTATGTGTTATGTTTACTTACTGTGTTATGTTAAATTAGAACATAATATTTGCAGAGTATCCAACAAATTATGATGCAAGCTCATCCAAAAAGTACTTGGATAGAAATCCAGCTTCCAACAGACAACAAACACATAGAGAAGTTTCTCTCCCCTGAGATTCATGTTTTCACAACCACCAACAATTGAAACACCTTCAGTGTCTCAAGTAGACAAATCACCTTACATCTGCCTCTTTCTCTCTAAGTGGAAGTTTCATCCATCCAATCATCTCTCATTGTTTCATTTTCTCCTTTTTTTGGTCCAGTTCTCAGGTTAGACAGAGGAGCAGTGGTTTGTTCTGAGGCAGTTTCACATTCAGGGAGAGTTGATGGTGCCGATGAAGGTCTGAGAACACAATGAAAACATCTGATGGCTATTATTTGGTTATTCAGAGCTGCAAAAATTAGTCAATTAATCAATTAGCTACCAACTATTAAATTGAATGGCCAACTAGTTTGATAGTCGATTAATTGTTTGGATTAATTTTTTAAGAAAAAAAACCTCTCAGATTTCAGCTACTCAACGTCTGGCTTCTTTAGTTTTCTATGACAGTAAACTGAATATCTCCAGATTTTGGACTGTTGGACATATAGGGACATGACTTTGGGCTGTGGGAAACAGTGACTGACAATCTTCACCATTTTCTGACTTTCTATAGATCAAACAACTAATCGATTAAACAAGAAAATAATTAATTGATAGTGAAAATCATTAGTTGCATTTTTTCATTCCTCCATTCTGCTGAATTTGTTCTGTGTGTGTGTGTGATTTTTGTAACCACAAATGCTTTATCATGCCGTGGCATTTCTGAAAATGTGTTATTTGTCATATCTACTTCCTTCAATAAAAAGCATCACTAAAACAACTATATTTGATTGCTATTTTTAAAATGTATTTTCTTAACACATGGGCTCAATGTTTTTAAAAAATACTGTACTTGAGTTCAAGTTATAAGCCTTTATTAAATAAACTTCTAAATATTCACAATATGGTGGTCAAAACATCCCAACACAAGCACAAGTAGTCTAACCCAACTAAGCTGCTGTAGTAAAATGTTCTACAACACCTTGCCTGGGGGAGAGAGGTCTCAGTGTTACCCCAGGGTTTAAGGTTACATCGTAAATGGACTGCTTGAAAAACACTTGAAATTTAACAATGTCAACTGCATTGCCCATTCTTCTGCTGTCTCAAATCCCCCAACCTCCCCCCACCGAGGCACTAAAACCAAAAACCTTTCCCACTCTCTTTCTTTCTTTTGTGCAGGAGGAGCAAACTGAGAAACTGTGAAGCAGCGGGAAAAAAAGAGCCTCACCGTGTCCCCAACCCTTACCCGGGACCTTCGGGTTTGTTATGTTGCTAAATACAAACTCGAAAAAGCGCTAAAAAACAAACAGCACCCCACACAGTGTTTGTCATAGCACCGTAATCACACAGCAACAATTTGCTCACCATCCCTCGCTTAACTCCTCCGGCTATATTTCTGTTCTTTTGTGCAGCTGAAGTGTGTCAGGACAAAGGTTAAATGCGGAGCAGTCACAAATTAGTCCAGAGTAGTCAGAGTTTAATATATATGTGTGTTTCTGAGTAATGTGGTGTCAAAGGGACAAGTAAACCTTCACACAACATATAGCAGATGGGAAGAATAAAATCTGTAATGACAAAAACGGACCTGTGAGTCTGTTAGCTTTATAACCAGTCTCCCTCTACATATGTTTAACCATTTTGGACAAGGTGTCATTAAACAGCCAAACTGTTCTCCGAAATAGTTGAACTCACTCTGAAACAAGTCGCTCTCTGTCACAGAAACTGGTGGGATTATAAACAGGAGTTCCTGCGTAATGTAATATTTGCTGATGTTTTTTGGGACAGCAGAAAGTCTTCAATCAGCTCCAGTCCGGTGATTTAGATTCAACTTACGCCAGACTTTTCATCTGATGGATAAAAGCCACACTGTTTCCTGTCAGGGCCCATAATGAAGTCCATTCCTCTTTGTGATGTTTCAAACTGACAAAAACAGATGAAAAATCGGATCTTGTTAAAGTTTGATTGCGCAACACTTTGACCAATATGAGAAAAGTACACATAGCTTTCAAGCCGTATTCTCAGTGTGATGTGTATTTTTAATGAGCACCTACATAAACTTTCTCTGAAGTTAAAGACACCCTCCACTCAAAAAAAATTGTTTTATCTTTCGGGTTCCCTCTGTTGGATGTTTGAGCTTCACATAGCTCAGTATGTGCAGAGTTTGACAAAGTGGGAAAGTTTCTCTTTGCTCATCGACAATCTGAGGTAAAAAGTACCTTACGAGCAGGATTTGTGACATCACAACCACTTTTGAGCCCGTCAAAAACCTGTATGCAACTTAAACAAGTGCGATGTGGAAACTTGAAGCCTTCAGTGCACAAACACTGAGAAACTTTAGGAGACATCTACATATTCATAGATTCAGGATTTTTTTAAAGAGAGAAAGAGAAGATGTCATTTTAAACTGAACATGTCAGACACAATTTATTATTCCAAAGAGAGGAATTTTATGTCTGAAAACCTGTCTGAAGGGGATCTTCAAGATTGTTGAGTGAGGAACATGATTTTATTTCTGCCTTTGCTTGAATTTTATTTGTGTTTTGAGTAGGTCCACGGCCGTCTGCACGTTAGAGCTGCAATAATTAGTCAGTTAATCGATCAGTCAACTGAAAGAAAATGAATTGTCTTGACTGTTCTGATAATGTGTTAATCATAAGTAATTTTTTAAGCAACAATGCTAAACATATGATTGTAGAAGAAGGTTGCGCTTCAACAATGGGATTCTCAGTGGAGTGCTAAACCCAAAATCCAGTGAGCATGTTCCAGAAATATGAAAAGGATCCCAAATTTCCAAGTCAAAGAGGACAAAGCACAAACATTTCACTTGTTTATTCAGCTCACATCACAATACAAAAATGCTTATGCGTTTCGGCACAGAGCCTTCTTCAGAGTGTTTTTTTCAAATGTGTGAATTTTCCCCTTTTCTTGGTCTTATATCATAGTAATTGAATATTCTTGGGTTTTGGACTAATGCTCAGACAAAAAAGACATTCAATAATATCACCCTGTCTTCTAGGATACTGTAATGGAACTTTTTTTCTGATGTTTTATAGACCAAACCAAAATAATCTGCAGATTAATCAATGATGAGAATCATCATTAGTTGCAGCCCTCCTGCACAGTCTCTGAAATTTTGGTAAACCAAAGTGCTTCAGTAACTAGAGCAGGTATGAAGCTGCAGATAAGCAAATGCCATCCCCGATATTGAATTTCTACAATTTAACCCTAGGACAGGGTTTGCCTCAGTACAATGCAACATCAGTCAGAAACACACTACACTGGTAAACCACGTTTGTGTAAACACAGATTCCTGGTGGATTACTTTGTGACGTGAATGCGGTAACTGTTTTCTTTATTTCTAGTTTGTTACAAGGGAGCATAAAATCAGAAATTAGGAAAAGCTCCCAGAGTTGTGAAATCCTCTCTATCTCTGTGCAGTAGTTGTGCAGCTCCAAGTCATGAATCTTTTACTTAAAAAAATCATCCTTCCTAGATCATATTTCATCTTCTCGCTGGTACCTGCTTTTTTATTTTATTTTTTATAGCAGTGCTATTTTGAGCCTGAGCGCCCACTGAGCACCTGAGCACACCTGGTCGGTCGCCGTGGGCGCAGACTTCCAGACTGTACACACCAGTCAGATCATGTGAAAGAGTTTCCTAACACTACACAACCTTCTGCACAAGATTTTGTTCTTTGCTGAACACCACTGACCAGAACTAAAGGTCGAACTAGAAGTGTCCTCCAGGTAAATTATTAATGACATGTTTTCTTTCCCTCGCTGCCCCCCTGCTCTCCCTCCATCCGTCTCCTCCCCCCTTTCTCTCGCTGTGATTGTTGTTTTCTCACTCTGCCTCTCTCTCATCCCGTCATCCCCACCTTCTCCTTCTCTCTTCCCTCCACCCTCCCTTTTTTATTTCTCTGTCCAAGTCTAGTATGGAGATGGTGTTATTTTTAGCCCTGGTGAGATAGGGAGAGAGATCGTGCTGGGCTAACACATACTCTCCACAAGGCCTTACTGGAGACCTGTCACAGACGTGTGAGAGAAAAACGGTTTTCAGTTAACACATACAGTGTGCATGTGTTTCCACCGTGTGTTTACTGTAGTATCACATAAATATTACTAAGCTGCTTTCCTTCTCACACACACAGAAAAGTCGCTGTGATAACAGGCCTCCATCCTGCTTAATGGTACAATACATGATGCAAATGTAAACAACAGGCAGCACCACCAACAACATTCAAAACTGGATTAAAACTTGATTTTACTCCAAACTGACTCACAGTTCTTCACACTTAACTACATTGAAGTTATTAATGTTTTCTGGTGGTGTTTAAGATTTGTTAACATCAGTAGTGTTTGAAACAATGGAGTGAATGTTTTCAATTATGATTTTGGTTAAAGGTGCAGTGTGTAGAATTTAGTAACATCTAACAGAACAGACTTGGCAGAAATGGAACAAAATATTCATAAGTATGTTTTAATTAGTGTTTAATCACATGAAAATTAGAATATTTGTATTTTTGTTAAAGAGCGGGTCCTCTTACATGGAGCCTGCCATGTTGCACCCAAGCACCAGGCCTTGAAGCCAATTTGACATAACGGCCAAATTGTGTAACATCACATAAAGCTATCGAGCCCAAAAAGAGTTTTCCCCATAGACTGACATTATGAAGAGACGTCTGTAAATCAGCGGATACATTTTTCTCAGTGTCACAACACCTGCAAAATGACTTGTTTCACTATCAGAATTTGATCCATTCAGTCCGATCACATTTAAAAATTCCAGAAGAGCTGCACAATTAAACCGGAAGTAGCCAGCTCGGCCAACTGATGTCACTAGTGCATCGGCACTATGGGCCAAACGACGCGGAAGCTATGCGGAAAAGTAAGAACATTTTTTGGTTTCATGCGCCACTGAAAAGCTTTCATAGGAATGAACGGGGCACCGTCTCCAATGCCATATCCAGTTCTTTATACATCCATGATTGTACCACCCTGTTTCTACAGTAGCCCAGAACGGACAAACCAACAACTGGCTCTAGAGAGGGCCTTTTGCATTTTTATCGACTTTTGCAGCCCCCATAGATTCTTATACACACTTAAAAGGGGAGGGGTTCTCATTTTCTGCAACATTATACTAGATTCCACTAAAACCTACACACTGCTCTCTTAAACAGTTCTTCGTGGCTGAAGCCGAGGAACCTAATGATGTTGGATCTAGATTTTGCTGGTTCGATGAACCATCTCCAGTGTGATTGGGTTTGAAAAGTTGTCAATCCAGAGGACTTTTAATGTGAACCGGTCATTGTCTTTAGGAGTCCTTATGGTTGATTTCCTGCCTCAGTTTTCAAGATTGTCTTGGTATGCAAATTACTTCTTTGTGTTATCTAAGCAGCTCCAAGAGTCTCGTCTTAATTAGCACCAACACAAGTTTTGAGCTCTTGGCCTGCTCCAACAAACCTTTAATTATCATTCACCAGAATGTGGTATTGTCAACTCACTCAGTCAATATCAATACCAGTCAACCACGTTAGCATCGTTAGCCTTTGTGTTATTGGTTCACAGGACGTATTAAACAGGCTGTTTAATCTAATTTTAACACCAGTAAAAAATGTGCAGTGTTGTGGCATTTCATTCAAGTCACTTTGGAACAGCAGCTCTTTAATTTGTTGTAATTTTAGTTGAAGCAGGATTTTAGGATGGAACAGGTGGGGATTATGAAAACCAACCTGACTAAACAGGAGATAAGTTAAAGAGAGTGAGAGAGTTTTATTTAATTCAAAAACTTGTGATACTTTTTCTTAGTCGGTTAAAATTTTAAATGTACTTTACTGGTCTCTAAGAGTAGATCTAAATTGTAATTTGAAAATAGGTACAATAAGATGGAACGCACTTGTTTAAACGGATTGTACAGTATATTATATTATGATGTAAAAAAGTGGCTAACAAGATGAAAAACTTTTTTTTTTCCATATGATCTTTCCTTTTCAATACTCCAGTTACCAGTTCAAGTGGCTGCGCATACACACCACATTTGTCCGGGTTTCCACAGTGGACTAAGTCACGTAGCAAATAGCTGGAGGGGAAAGGGCAGTACAGATGTTCTGATACCGTTTTTTTACTTCCTGATACTGATTTCAATATCTGAACTCACAGATCACCCGATATTGAGTACCGATCTGATAACATTGCATTAATAAAAAAAATAAAAAAAAGACAGCTGTATATTACTAACCCTGTACGGATGTGACATGAATGTTATCTTTCATGTGATGCGTCTTTAAATGCTTTATAAGTTTGCTGGTGTTGAAATTGGCAACAGTAGTGCCACCCCTCAAAACAAACGCCTTGCATACAGTACTTGTTGCCTTTTTAATGGTGCTTTCCAGTAAAAGATATTACCAAATTTCAGACATTTTGCTAATGGCTAATGTTACGCAATTTACCAGAAATCAAAAACAGTAGTTGCCAGTGACTGCTGGTTGTGGTTTGGGAGTGGTGAAGAAGAAATGATTTCCAGGAAAACTGTTGTTTTATATGGGTGTGAAACTACTTTAAACTTTATTAATATCAGTATCAGATCAGTGCATAGACTCGTATACTCGCTGATACCCCATCCAGCATTTTAGGCAGTATTGGAGGCATTTCTGTATCGGTATTGGAACAACTATTGGAATATTTTCCCCAGCACACTACGTTCAAATCTACCAGGGATATCAACAGTCTGTCAGTCTTCCATTAGTCCGGCTTGATCAGCTCAATAAACATCATTAGCAGCCTTCTGGATCTGCAGGCAAGCCGAGTCTGCTCACCTGATGGTTACCTGAGTGGGCAGCTGAGTCCAACAGGAGATGATATTTCATCCTGGGCATCTTGTCTACAGCTGACTTGAGACACAGGAGCATGCACGCATATGCAGCGAGAAGCGGAACGAGAGGAGAACCCCCAACACAAGTGAAGCCTTCTTTTGGGTAAAGCCTTATTTTCTTGACAAACAACAAAAAACACGCAAACAACAGCTATAAAAAGCTCCCAAAAGAGTTACACGAGAGAAACTGGAATCTTTGTCTCACATTGCGTCAAATCAATATTTAAATTCTGGCCCGCTTTCCTCCAAAGAGAGCATGCAGATGTCACTGCTTGTTTACTACGAATCGGATCCCACAGGACTAACAGATTCATTGTGAGAGAGAGGGAGGCAGTAAAAGAAAATAAGGGGAGTGAGCGTGTGTGTTTGGGGGGGGGGGGAGAAAAGCTGATTCAACCAAAGACGCTCCCTCTGCCTAAGCCGAGTCTGATGCACTGAGGGCTTCTTTCCACCTTCCACAGCTTGGCAGAAACAGATGGGTAAAGGTAGTAACTCTGCTTAGTTGCCGTCCACAGCTGAATGTGAAATTCATCAGTTTGACTAGAGCCTGATCCTGCGTCTTCTCTACAGGCCATGTAAGCCCATTCAAAATCGCCTTAAGTCATATGTGGCACTGAGAAATGTAAACATCAACTTCATGGTGTTAAAGGTAGTATCATCACCTACTGAGCCAAATTGGAATAAAGAAAAAAAGGGTTTGTGTGATTACATGACTTTAATAATAAATAAATATATATTTGTTAAAAAAAAGTTTCAAAAATAGCACTCTGAAGAAGCCAGAGCCGATCAGTAATCCCTTACGCTACCATTTTGTAGAGTATGTTGCAATTGAGTTTGACAGGAGGAGAAACATATAAACAAGCACCTGTGACATCACAGCAGCAACAGCGTGACCTCGGAGGGGAGGCGGAGGGACAGCCAATCAGGAGAAGCCCGCTCGGCCGGCCCGCTGCTCCACACCAAGGTGACGAGGTGGGGGTGGCGGACCTTGGAGTGTGCTCTCCCGCTATCCTGAGATGAGTGATGCTGCTGCTGGTGACACTGGAGAGACGAGCTGGTGGATGGAGATGACGGTGTGTGCGTTTGTGTACGTGTGTGTGTGTGGTTGGGGTAGAGTGATATAGGAGGTGTGGCGGCCGAGTGGAAGGCAGGACGGGAGTGAATTAAGTTGAGGAGGTGGTCACGTAACAGCTGGGTTCAGGCAGAGTTTAAGCCACTCGCTCGCTGTGCTGCAGCTGGTAACATTTACCTCAACTCCTACCTCATAAATGTTTGTGTGTGTGTGTACATGTGTGTGCACGGGCACGTAAAAGAGCTCTAAAACGCATTAACTAAGCCTGGATTTTTACAATGGAAAATAAGTAAAAAAACAGAACTCCCCTTCTTAGACATACACACCCCTGTGAGGACCCCTTCAACAAGCATCTATTACCTTTCAGCAAGGAGAAACGTGAAACTAACCCCCTCTTCTTCCTCCTCCTCCACCCAAAATCCAACCTCATTCTGCTCCGGGCTCACGAAAAGGTGACAGATTGTGTTTTCCTAACTCTCCGTTACTTTTAAACAATGATACACACACACACAGACGTCTGCTGTGCACCATCACGTCACAGACCGTAAAAAAAAAAACCTCGACAATTTCTCACCGCAAAATTGTGACTCCATGTAATGCTTTATGAACAGCCCACTGAACTCTGTGTGCACCCTGTGGAGGGCAAAACGAGAAAAGCAGAAGAAGAAAACCACGGACCATATTATGCACCAACATATTGTCTATATGTGATTTTGTACCAGCTTCAAAAAGTAGCCAAGTTCTTATCTGTAAGAACTGCTGACAGAGGTTGTCGCCTGTCTCATTTTCCTGGAGCACCTGGTGATGTCTTTAAATTGGTTATTTTTTCCAAAATAATTGATTCAATATACTGTCAAGGGCCCAAAAATACTGGATCTTTGCGGCCTATGCTGAAATTAGGAAGTAAATAAATTCCAATACTGATATATATTCTACAGAATATATACATGAACACACATATTTTGCAATGATTCCTCAAATGTGGTTGTCAAACACTTTGGACAAAGATATGTAATGGAGGCATGATATTTTACAGTTTAAGAATAAACTTAATATAAATCGTATGAAATGACATCAGTGCACTGAAACAGTAAACTTTACTGGGAATGTAATAATTATAAATAACTTTAAATAAAAAAGGAAACAAAAAACATAGTAAACTTGCATTAAGAAAAAGGATCATATACATAAAAAGCTGCTTATATAAAATTAAAGAATTTTTTAAAATATCAGGACATACCAGGCATAATATACGCCAATACTGAAACAATTTTTTAAGCAAAAATACTGAACAATTTCTGGTTCCTGTTTCTTAAATGTGAGCATTTCCTGTTTTTTTATGTAACAGTCAATTCAATATCTTAAGGTTGTCAGATGTTGGTCAGATAAAACAAGAAAACTGAAGGCATCTCCGTGGGAGTTTTTAATATTTCACAGACAAAACAATGAATCAAGAAAATAATCAGCTGATGAATCGATAATGACGACAACTGCTGTTGCATTGATACAAAGACAAGCAGCAAATCATTTTCCTTCAGACAACGTAGGTTTAGCATTTTTGACTTCACTTTGTTTGAAAGAATTAATCGATTATCAAAATGGTCACCAATTAATTTTGTTCAATTAACTGACATAATTTCAGTTCATTAAATTGCAGAACACACGGGCTGACACAGCATCATAACCACCATTTTTAATTAAGTTGAAAAAAATGTATTTTTTGTTTTGCCCAATTTGATTACATGTCTGTACTTGTATGTTTTCCTCTATTTACATCACAGTGTTATGATTCACCAGGCATTTATCACACAGACTGACTTTCCTCAAAATTGGTTTCATTTAATGATGATATCAAAGTTGATATGATCTGACTCAGATTGCAGCCATGATTTTATTAGACCCAATTTCACACAGTGTGACATGCAATGAACCTGCAAGATTGCTGCTATCACACAGTGTATGGCGGCCTTTGGTGAACAATGCGCGCTGTGCTGCTGAGTCCAGTCAGTGCAGGCAAACATGCGGCAGATCCCCCGAGGGATGCTGCAGCCCTCCGAGAGGATCGGAGAGGAGAGGAGGTGGAAGAAGCCCCAGGTAGCCTGAGCAATGCACCATTAGAGAAGAAAAAATACAAAGCCAAGCTCTGCTGCTCGCCTTTTCTCCAGCCACTGTATCCCTCTCTCTCCCACTGACCAGCTAAATATTTTATCAGCTGGCAAAAGAACCTACAAGCCCCAAGGCCAGGGGTTCTTTTTTGTTTGTTTCTTTATTGAAGAAAGTAAGTGTGTGTGTGTGTGTGTGTGTGTATAACAAAGAGGGGATGGGGGGGGCTGACTTTGTTCGCCGACCACAACGTCACTGAAGTGCTTTTGATTGGTCACTTTGAAGTAGTTCTTCTGTTTCTCTCTCTCCCCCCCTCTCCCTCTTTCTCCCTCTTCGTGTGCATCCTATGTGCAGCACGCTGCTCAGTTCAGACCTGGATGAACGACCTTGAGCAGGCGCGCAGGGCTGTGTTGCCGTGGCAACGAAGCCTCGCGCAACCAGTAACAGCTGGATGCAACAGCACTCCCTGAATTTTAGCGGGAGTCGCCACGTTAATAAAACGACTCTCCATGTCTCCTTCTCCTCCTCCTCCTCCTCCTCCTCCTCCCCTCCTCCCCCTCCTCCTCCTCCTCCTCCTCCTCCTCCTCCTCCTCCTCCTCCCCCTCCTCCCCCTCCTCCCCCTCCTCCCCCTCCTCCCCCCCCCCTCTCCCCCCTCCCCCCCCCCACACTCACTCCATCTCACATTTACTCACACACATGGACCTTTACCAACACAAAAGAAAGCCTGGTTGCACAATGACATTATGTTTGATATTAAGTTTGACATGGTTTTCTTCATCTTTTTTTAAGAATAACATTTTAAGCATTGTATGTCTGTTGTTGTCTTTGTTTAACGTGGTGTTGCTGCTGCACAAACAATTACCCTCTGAGGATGCCAAAGTTACAGAATCTTGAATTGCGTTCAACGATAAAGAAGCAAAGAAGAGCAGAAAGAAGAGTAGAGGAGCAGAAAAACACGGAAATCGAGAGCGGACCGCCAGTCACAAAACAGTAACACACAGAACAGGGAGAATCACATCGAGATGGGCACTTGACATTCCTCTCACAGAAGAAATGGCTCTCAGAAAAAAATAAAGCAGCAGAGGACACGAGCTGCACTGAGGCATTCAAGAGAAAGAAAGGAAACAGAAACTGAGAATATGCACTCGATAGTTATCCTGACATTGCACCAGCTCATCCCTCTCTCTCTCTCTCTCTCTCTCTCTCTCCTTCTCTGTTTCTCATCGGCTCATCTCTCAGACTGTGTTTGATTTCATTATCACAGACAAACGTCTTAACTACTTTTCAGCTCCTTAACTTGACCAAAAACACTTTAATAAACTTGAAATAGATTGTGATGATGACAAAACAAAGATGAACTGAAATTATTGATAAATTCTTACTGTTTGGCCACTTAAGTCCCATCTCTCTGCAAGTGCATCAGTGATAGATGAGAATGAGTCAATAAAAAATGTACTTTTTTTTGTAATAAGACTTCCAGACTCTGTTTTCCTTTCCACATGGTCGGACCCCAGGAAGAATAGCTTCAGCAAGGCTGCAGCTAATGGGGATCCTAATAAAACTAAACTAAACATGAACACTGACTCTGGTTTCCCAGCTGTTGGGATGAGTTGGTTTTGGGTGCGTTTTGTTTTACAGTGGAACTTAAATAATAAATAAGTGTTATTTATCCACATTCATGCAAAATGTCACATGATGAAACTCAAGCTCGGTATCATATAAGCCGAAATAATAATGTATATACATTCAGAATAGGAAACATATATAATAATGATGAAATGATGAATATTTGTTTTCAAGAAATGGTGTAACATCTTGGGAAATATGTTTATTAACTTTCTTGCCATGAGGTAGATGAGAAGAATGATACCACTCGTGTATTTGCCTATTAAATATGAAGCTCTGATTAAGAGACAGTTAGCTTAGCTTAGCGTAAATACGTGAAACAAGAGGACACATGTAGCCTAGCTCTTTCCAAAGACTGAAAAACAAAATCCTTACTTGGCACTCATCTAATTCTTGTCAAAACCGCAAATTAGTGCAGCTGCCAAAACGTCAAATTACTCCTTTGAAGTCTCTTTTATGAAATATGCGTTCATCTTAACTGTTTTAAATGATTTTAAATACCTGTTCTAGTTTATACACTTTTCTTCCTTGATTTCCTTGTCGTGGCATCATTTTGGACATATTGACCTGTGATATTGCAGGTGGTGTCAACGCTGAGAAATTATGGCGCTATGGCAACAACATTACTTCCTGTATTGTCTTGACTCATGAAAGCACGTAAGCTTCCGGCTCAGCCACTAGAGCCAAGTGGTTTCACTTACAGATCAGCAGCACATAAAAGGAATAAACAAAGGCACTTACACTTGTATTATAAGTATTATATATCATTTTTCAGTTTATCTGAGAGTGAAACACTTCTCATGTGAGGAGGAGGAAGAGAGAGGGAGGGGAAAGCCCACTTTAACAAAAGAATCAACAAGTAATTAAGATAATCCTCAACTCTTCAGGATAAATGTGCAGCTGTTGTGTTAAAACATAAACTCAAAGCTTTCATTAAACTATTTGTGGAGGACTTCCATTCATATGTAAGTAGAGAGTGGTATTGTGAGACTTGAAAGCAGCCAACATATTTTTTTGGTTTTATTTTTAAAACGGGATGTGGGTTTTATTTCTGGTTCCAAACTGGTAGCTGCATGATAAAATAGAGCTGATTTGGGTGTCAAAGCTAAAGCCAACACACAAATGCCCTGTCTATCTCCAATTCATTATCAGAGCAGCAGCAGCAAAACGTGCCTTTTGATAACTTTACAGACGGGAATGCCGGCTCTGCGGTTTGTGGCTCTGGAGAAGAGACACGAACGATGGCAAACATTGCCTTGACATAGGCAAAGTCGTTGGACTAGGGATAGGTATTAAACTTCAATACTTTTTTGGCGTTGACTACAATGTGTATTTTGTACTGTAGGTTAAACTGTATATAAAACATGTGGTACCAAAAGATGCGTTGTCAGAATAGGCCTTTCACTCAACCCCTCCCCTGAACAATAATTGTCCAAACATAACTATGCACAGCAGGTAGCTTTGAATTTCTCCACATGCCAAAACGATGTGTATGGTATGGGGCTGTAGTTAAAGCAATACTCAGTAGTTAAAAAGTGTTGTCTTGCCTTTCCAAAACCAAAAAAAACAACAAAAAAACAGAACTATTATTTTCTGTAACCATCTACATTTATTGGTGGATTTACAGGTTACATAGAAAAAAGTTCAAGACTTGCACATCCACTGTGTAGTATTACCCAACTGTTTGGAAGCAAGATGCTACGCAATCCTGTCTCCTAGAAATTACATTTATATACAACTGAAATTGCGCTCCCAATTATGTTGGTTTGGCACCACATGCAGGATGCATCCTGAGTCAACAAAGGCACTTTGGTGACGATCAGCGAACGATCATGATGTGACTTAAATGTGCTTCGAGTCATTGCAGACTACTCTGGATTAAACTAAGACCATGACCTTTCTCTAACAAAGTGCTGCCAGTACCTGAACATAACCACAGAAGTTAGATACTGCTTTACTTTCTAGTAGCGGATATGGTTTGAAAATATCAACAAGTATGTTAAATAAGCAGCCAAACAGGGTTATGTGCAAAATGGAGCCAGTTGATCCAGCTCTATGTCAGTTTTTAAACTTAGCCTAGTTATAACAGAAGTGTTTACTAAGTCTAGATTTGCACATCTAAATTAAATTAAAACCAGTTGCACCACACAAACGAGTTCTTCCTTGGAAATTATCATTACTAAATATTTACCCCAACAAACTGCCAGGTATAACTGCTGGGTAAACTAGATAAATAAACCAACTGACAAAACGAACATTAGCTTCCTAATACATGGGCCTATATCATACCCATTGAGATTTGAGTAAAAAAGGTAATAAGAATTTTTTTAAAAACCCTAACAATGTACTAATAGCTGAAATAGTTGACATTTCTGTCAGTGAAACTGGAGAACGACTAGCGATACGCACTCTTTTGTTAACCTGTCTGGAATTAAGGAGCCTTTGGTTCAAAAACTTCTGAATCTGCCACCATTATCATTGTTCTGTGCATCTGTGTAAGAATGGAAAACTTAGTTTACTTATTCTTTAGTCAGACAAGTCCTGATTTAAATTTTTTTTTTTTCAATTTTATCATCATTTCATTAAATTGCATTTAGTTTTTGTATGCCAGAGGTTTTATTTGTTTAATTTTAAACAAGGGCTTTTTAGAAATTCTTGACAGCAAAGCACAGGAAAATGTTGGTATTGAAGCTCAAGTACTGTGTTGTCACTAGTATCAAAAGATTCTCAGCACAAGTCATTCGGGAAAATCCTAGAGAGACCACATAGTGTAGACGCCTGGGTTTCCGTTATCCGGTAATTACCGGACTTTGACCGGTAAAATCTGCTGATGTCCGGTAATTTTTAACCCCTCCGGTCAAAATGTCCGGTGAAAATATTCCCTCTAAGCACAATTTGAATTTTGTATGTCAAAAAAAAAAGATTACGCTATAAATTGACATGCCTTGATATCATTCTTATATAGCCATCATTTTAAGCTCAATAAATTCAGATAATATTTGACCGGAATTTCAAACATTTGTCCGGTAAAGTGAAAACTGGCCGGTCACGTTGTCCGGTGCCAATTTTTTCTAGCGGAAACCCTGGTAGGCGGATAGTCACAGGAAGTAGAGGTTCTGCAACACCCCCACCCCTAGGTGCAGAAACCCTGCCTCCAGGTTGCTGGCAAACCATCGGCCCCTTTGTGTAGTTGCAATAATATTTTTTTTTGTCCTGTTTAGTGCGAGCTGGTCCAGCAAAGATAGACCCTGCACGAGTAGGGAAAAGAACCGGGCATGCCTGACCGAAGAATCTGTATACTGTAGACATTACAGTCCACGTCTTCTAGTCTGTGTAAATTGTGTCAAGCAGCACAAGCTGTACAAGTGTTTGTTGTGTGTTGTAGATAAATAACCCTTTTCTTTAATGATTTATTTTAAAGATGAGGTTTCTTTCAGTAATTGTAACATTTCCTCGAACACAGTAATGTCACTGCAGCAAACATTGTGTGACATTTAAGCCACAAAAATTAAAACTGTAGTAATAAACTTGACAGGAAACTCTCCAATATTTTTGGACAGTTCTGTTGGAGCTCAGGATTTATCAGGAGGATGGCTGCTTAACTCCAAACAATTTCACTGTATGAATCTGAACTATGTGTATGTAACAGTTGACCTTTTGGACATGTAGAGGAACACAGAACATTAATTACCATTAGATCCCGACCCATCCTGTCGTGTACCCAGAGATTTAAATAATCAATAAAGTTACGCTGCTGTGCCTCGTGCATATATGCGCACAGTGTCTCTGTGTATGTGTGTGTGTGTGTGTGTGTGTGTGTGTTTGTGTGGGAGGTGGGGGTTAATAGTCAGCACCCCAGGCACCCCCAACTGAAATCATGTTCCCACAGCTATCATCAGGCAAGGGGTTACTAACCACTGGAGTGGGGATGCCCGAGTAAGAGACATGAGGACAATGATGAGTGAGATAGAAAAAAAAAAAAAAAAAAGGACCCCTCCTCCACAGAGTGAAATCAATGAGAGCTGGTGAAGATTAATTCCTCTTTAACACATCCTGACACATGGGAGAGGGGGCCCAACAACAACAGGACAACAGTTCAGCTCACCACACCGCAGCTGGGGGAGGCAGGGGCAGGGAGAGACATACCAAAAAGAGGAGAGAGGGCCAAGCAAAGAATGTGGACCGTTTGAGTCAGAAAACTTCCTGATTCCACAGAAGAGGTGGGAAAAAAGCACAAATGACCAAGCAGGGCAGGAACAAGATCAACAAAAGACCAGGAAGGACACAAAAGACAAAAATTCCAGGTAAAATTCCAGCAAGAGGCTCCACCTGAGCCCCTCCCCTTACCATACACATCTCCCCTTCCTCTACACACACACACACACAGAGCTTCCCATGCTCCCAGGCTGGTGTTTGAGGTCCTGCCTCCCTCCCGTTCAGCCTTGTGAGCCCTGCCCCCAGTGCCTGACCCAGTCACCAGCATCCCCTGCTAACCTCTGTCCCCTTTTTTTCCATTCAGCAAACATCATGCATCACTGTCACCCTCCTCCTCCTCCTCCTCCTCTTCGTACACGCATTCATCCCATCCCGCCGTCCACTTAGCGAAGACCCCTCGTTGATGCCTACGGGTCCGAACAGCTTGCCCACACCCTTTCTGTTCGATTCCTCAGTAAGTGGGTTAGGCACGTGTGCGGAGACTCGGGCCACAGAGTTGACTGTAAATCTGTCAGGAGAGGGGTGTTGTGGAATGAGACCAGGGCTCCTCGCCGCCACACCCCCCCACATGGGCAACAGATAGCCAGTTCAGACGTAGAGCTGAACCGACTGGTCGATTAAATGATCAGTTGTCGATAATTGTTTAAAACCCCTTAACTAGCAGCAGTTGCTTGAATCATCAACTGTACATCATAATAAAAGCAGAAGAGAGTAAGTTCTGCAATCAAATCAAAAAGGGACCAAGAACAGTAAATCTTATTTTGGGTATATCATTTTCAGGCTTTGGAACAAACAAGGGGGTGTTTGTTAATGAATTAGGTCAATTATGAATCAAAAACTCCAAAAATTGTCTGAGTGCAGCCTCTTAGATTTGAGTATTTGCTGCTTTTCTGTGTTTTATATCATTGCAAATTGAATGTCTTTGGGGTTTCTTGTTGGAACAAAGACATCAACCTGCAGGGAAGATTTTTCACATTTTTTAGACTTAACAAAATAATCAATAATGGAAATGTTTATTTGCAGCCCCATTCAGCTGCGAAACAAAGCTGCAAATCAAGCTGAATTTGAACACTGACTTCAACACAATGAAGTCAACCTCACATGTCCACGTTGCCATAAACTATCTAACTATCACTTCCATTCAGCTTCTGTTTACACACACTGAAGAGCAGCCTGCTATTATCCAGTGTGAGCAGGTACTGTAGTAGGGCTTTAGTGTCATGCTCAAGGACACATGGTGCTTTTCATGTGTGTACACACACACACACACGTTTGTCTTTATATCCATGTGAGGACACTCGCAGACATAATGCATTCCCTAACCCTAACTTCAACCATCACATCTGAATGCCTGAACTCAACCTTTACCATAAACTGAACCTAAACCCAATTCTAACCGTAACCTTAAAACCAAGCCTCCGGCCTTAAAATTGCCCTCTGAAGTTGTGAGAACCAGCAAAACATAAATAAATAAATAAAAAATAGACATTTTCAATTGAAATTGGTTCTCTCAAAGATAGAAAAGGCATGTGCATAACTGGCTGGCTGTTTCAGGGATCAAACTGTGGACCTTCTGGGTTACAGTACAGTGTAAAGGCTCAGGGAGGGCCACGTTGCTGCCCCCTACAGATATACAGTGAGACACGTTATGGAGGATAAAGCAGATGACAGGACTGACAGGGTAATGAAGGAGACCAAAGAGAGAGATCGGGGGGGACACAAGCACGGCGACCATTCACTCTTTCACCTCACACATTTACAGTCATTACATGCGCCATTCAATGCACTGACTTGCACTTCGGAGACATATAGCAGAGTCAGTGCACTTTTTTATTTAATCGCTCAGCACTCGGGACCCCGGCTGGCTGACTGGCTGGCTGGCTGGCTGACTGGTTGACAGACATACAGTCAGCATCGTCTGCCTCTTCCCGCATCGCACGCATGTACCCATACCACTAAAAATACATCCGTAGCCTCTTTCAAACATGCTCCATTTAACACCCAGTCTGACATGCTTGCGCGCTTCAGATCTACAAACATTTCGGTCCAAATTCCCTCATGTTGCGACAGCGTTAAGGCTCAGCTGTTTGTACAGTTTCCAGCCGCGGACAGCAAAGCAGTAACCGAGACAAAAAATGTGTTAAACTATCACCTTGTTTGCTTGTTTGTGTTTAAGCGTGTGTGTGTAAAGTGTGCTCTAACTTGCCAATGTATCTAAACTGGAAACACTTTCTCTGATCCCACCACTGTCTGTGCGTAAAACTGGCCAAGCTTTGCGTGATCGCCCGAGTGAAGTTTATTAAAATCGGCCAAACATTCATTCATTCTGCAACTTCACACTAGATAACAAATAGGACAACTGGCTTGCATTTCATCCGCCGTCACGAACAGGTTAGGAAATATTTGCTGTCATGTACACACACAAAAAAGAAAGAAAGAGCATGCACTGTGCCCTCCGCTCCGCACCGCACCGATGCCAATATTGTGTGTGTGAGTGTGCACCGCCGCTGGGAACCCAAGTCAGTACATTTCCGTCCTCTGTCGACATGCAAACCAAATGTAAAGTCTGCTTAATTTCACCGGACGCTTGCAAACACGCAGGACATGCTTACCTTGTGGACGTATCTCTCAGCCGGATCGATGATTTCTTCTTTACACCATTAACTCTCCGCCATCTTCGGCACTGTTTGTTTAAATGGGAAACACTCCCGAAGCCCAAGAAGCCAGTTCTGTAAGTTGAGGCTTTGCTTGGACTTCTGGGTAATGTAGTTGATTTAAATGGAGCACAGCGCTTCCGACTGACTTGTCCAACCCGGATATGGACTACAGGCGCAGGCAGACTCCACCACTATCGCACAGGAGGGGAGGTGGAAGAGGAGGAGGAGGAGGAGGAGGTACGGGGGCAAAGCACTGTCTGTCTAGCAGCCTGCAGACGGATGTCAGCGACGATACGAGAGCGGAGAGGGAGATGCCACGGTGTGAATTTCCAGTTAACCTCAGGACGAAAAGCAAACACTGCCTCGTTTATTTGAAAAGAGGCCCTCAGGCAAAACACACACACACACACACACACACACACACACACACACACACACACACACACACACACACACACACACACACAACATGCAGACTTTCCACCAAAAAAAAGGGGGCGTTTGGCAAGGTGGGAGGAGGGGTGGGGGGTCACAGAATGAGGCAGCCTAAACTTGAGAGCAAATTAGGACGCGAAAGTCTTATCCTTGTCTGATAATGATGAGTTGGGCCATTTGGATAAATCAAAGTCTCGTTTATGTGCCAGAGACATGCAGTTAATTGCAAACTGGGATTAATTCTCACACTTCAAAGGACCATAGCAGTGGTTTTGCATGTTTTAGCCAATTCACTGCAAATCACTTACCCTTTACATCACAGCTACATATTTAGATGTTTTTTATCCACTTATCTAATTAATTTTTGTACATTATAAAAGCCTAATTAGCTGTGTCTCTAAACTTGAGTTGTGTAATCACAGTGAACCATCACGTCTGCATTTATTTTTGCAAAGTTATGGTATTGTTAGGAGGTGCTGAGTCAAATCAACCATGCAAAAATGATCTTACTTTCACTATTTTAATGTAGACATGTTGTGGATTACACAACTCCAGCAAGTTTCATGAGTCTGCTACTTGATTTTCACACCATACAGAAATGAACTGAAACCAGTAGCCACCCAAAAGTTCACTTAATTTAGTGGTTATGGAAATAGTTTACTGAAAAATCTTTTGTCTGTGACAAACTGTCCAAAACCCAAACAAATGTAATGTACAGTTGAGAAAAACATCAGAGTAAAATAGAAAAAATGCCAATTGATTAATCAGTTAATCATTCCACCTCTAATTTGCCCTTTTCCTTTTTCTAAATACTTAAGTAACTTATATATTGTAAACCATGCAATTGTGGTATGTCAAGTGGGAGTATAATACTAATATATGATATGTAGTAATATGTGAAACATGTAATAATATGTTATAATAATATGTAATATTTTATATATTTAATATGTAAAGGGTATGAAATTCATGTTTTCATCTTTGTGAAAGAGAAACCTTCAACTGATTCAATATTTCAGCCCTCAAACTCAGACCTAACAATAACATCAACAAATGAATATCATATAAATTCATGCCACTCACTTTGGTGAACACGAGTCAGTATCTCTTACAGATAACCTGTTACTCTTAAAAAAAGGCTTGTTCCTCTATCAAAACTCTGGTTGTTTTTCCTTGTGAAACAGACAATCACTGAAATGTCACTCCACATCCTGCAGCCTTTTTTCCAGAGCCAACCTTCTGTGAGCTGGGTTGCTTTCGCTGGCGGGACTGTGACTCCTTCAGGCCGCCTATCTCTTATAGATGAGGCCCATATGTGGGCTCCATATGCGAGCTGGCAGGGTCAGCATGGAGCAGTGACGTCGGTGCTGGGTGGCCGGAACTGGGACACGTCGACACAGCTCCCGGACGGCTGCCAAGATATACAAGGCAGGGACAGATAGCACCAAAATCCGTCACCATGGTGATACCAGGCAGACAAGAGCACAGATAGATGGATAGATACACATTCAAACACACTCGCACACACACACACACACACACACACACACACACACACACACACACACACACACACACACACACACACACACACACACACACACACACACACACACACACACACACACACAGAGTGAGTAGGTTCCTGTTGTGTCAATGACAGTGGGAATGAAAGAAGATGAGAAGAGGAAGGTGAGAGAGAAGTGAGACAAGATGATGAGATAGTGGAGTTTAGTTTAAGGCAGTTTAAGAAGATGCAGAGACAAGATCACAGATAATGATAAATGGTGCCTATTGCCTAAAGAGTGGGGTACTGTAGCTGGGAAAACCTATAGGTGTTAAGAAACACAGAAGTAGAAAAAAAGAGGAGAAACAAAGCGAGTGCGGAGTTGTCAGTGTGATGGAGGAGGAGAGGAAGTGTGGTAGCTCGAAAGAACATACAGGGAGTGAAAATAAGGTACAACTACACCACAGTGCCTCGGAAAGTTGGGGAGGGAGGGCAAACGAGAAAGAGAAAAGTATAAGAGACTACGGAGAGTAAGGAAATGTTGAAATAGGGTTGTGGAGAAGGTTTAAAGCAATTAGCCTCGCGGGTCAGGCGTAATTCATCAGGTAAAATGAAAAGAGCTGCCAAGGAGAAGAAAATGTGATTAGAATAAAACTCATTGAGGGATGCAAAAATGTGAATGTTCTTGGAAAGCAAAAATTACATTAGCAACATCTTTGGAATTTAGTTTCAGTGCTTTATTCAAGCACCCTGAACAGATATAAAACAACCTTAATGGTTTTATAAATTAAAACAGTTTTGATTGTCACTTAAAATGCATCTCATACACTTGCTCATTTTATAAAAACTAATCAAACATGTATGCTTCATGTTCAGATATTGTAACCCTGAAATACACACACACACACACACACACACACACACACACACACACACACACACACACACATACAGATGCAGGGATAAGCCAAAGGATTTAGAGACATTTTAAGCCTTCTTTAAAAGAAATTAGACTTTGAGGCCATTGGAGGTTCACTGGCCAGCTTCACTGAACCAATAACTGCAAGTGCAAAAGCTTGATGTAGGTAGAAGTTGGTAAAGAGAAAAGCAGGTGATTATACCATAGAGTATCATAGTCAGTTTACTGTATGTTACTGCAGTTGACCTTCAAGAAGAGCTGGGAGCTAAGGACCGAGTTTGAAATAAATTGACAATGACAGAGAGAGGATACTGTATGTTGGAAAGCTCTAACCCCTAATAATATAATGCATCACTATAATTCAAAGACATTTTGTTTTCCAGAGAGTATTGTTATAATTTTACTGTCAACGACTTTTTAAATGTATAATTAACTTTAAAGAGGTAATCCAGCAATTTACGATTGCACTTTGGAGGACTCATAAGAGACAGATTTAAAAAACGATGCTCATAATCAAGCTTGTTTTTGTCGACATCCAGTAGTTTAACTTCTCATCTTGCTGTGGTGTAGAAGTGTAATCCAGGGTGTGTCAGTACAGTGTGACATCAATGGAGTAAACGTCTGACCACGCCCAACCACACACTGCCGGTGGCTGTTGTCAGAGGTGGAACAGACTTGAAACTTGAAAGAAAGACAGGGCAGTTAGACACTGTTTTTCAATCTGGTGTTAAATTACCCATTTAAGGCTTGATAACAATGATACACACGATTAACGAGTTGCCTCACATTTGACATACCAAGCCTTTGGAAAGCTGCATCACTGTGTTAAAGAGGACATAACGTTCACATTTCCAGGTCTATGTTTTATTCTGTGGCTAGATTGGAATACCTTTGCATGATTTACAGTTTTAAAAACTCCTTATTTATCTTATATTGGCCCTTTATGCAGCCTTGGTCTGACACAGGCTGTTTTAGCTCCTGTCTCTTTAAGGCCCCCCTCTCAAGGAGTGCACTCTGTTCTGATTGGTTAGCTCCCAGAATGCCTTCCGTTAGCCTCTTGTGAACAAAGAGTAAAAGTCGGATTTTGCTTCTTTTTCTCATTCTTTACTCGAAATTTTAACTTCTTAGCCAACTTTATCCAATCTGAAATCTGTAAGTGGACAACGTGAACGACATACGTTCAAGTTTTGGAAGTTTGACCATGTTTCTAAATTAATACTACTTTCACTTAGTATTAAGAGACTGTCTCATGACTAAAAAAAAAAGAAAATATATTTTTAAATACAGTAATTAACATTCTATTAGTGTTAAAAATCACAAGTTGATTGAAAACTAAAAGCCTCTTAAAAAGGAATTTGGAAACTCGCTTGCCGTAATGTATAGCTTGTTTGTAAATTGGCTAAAGCTGGCAAAACCACTGGTATGATCCTTTAACTATTTCCTCTGCTGTAGCAACAGACAGTTATTTTTGCAATTACAACTGGAGAGTTTCGTACTTTAAAACATGACACATAGCATACTAAGTCACGATTGGATTATTATTGGAGTTGTTTGCTTAGAAATAATTAATTTTAATATTTATTTTTTTTAAATACTAACTGGTTTTGAAAGTAGCAGTTTTTTCAAGTGGATATGCCTCTGCATTTTGGAGTGAAAACACATTTAATTCATTAGGCCTGTTCCTGATAGAAGGAAACTGTGGAGATTTGTTTTTCTATAGCTGGTTGGCTTCAGGTTGCAGTTCCACAATATTTAAAACCACATTATTATGGTACTTATTGTCCATCACTTGGAAAATTTGGTAGTGCTGCCTGAGGCTAAAAGAAAAGGGAAATGGGAGAAAATGAAATGTAATGCGAAGAGACAAAACACACACACCTGACAGAGTCTCATCTACACTAAAGCAGCTCAACATGTCTTCACAATCCTACTTGACTATAATCCTCCAAGACACAATAAAGCACAGTTACTGCCTAATGTCAATCCATTAGATGGTTACCATGTTGACAGAAGAAGAAGATTCACCAACGTACAGTTTATTGTTGAAACAATTCCTCAGTGAGAATTTAGGGGACTGCAGAGAGAGTTGTGGGAGGTGAGAGGAACAGGGAAGCTGTTTAAAATTCCAAACAGGTATGGACGAGGCTTCAGGAGGGTAGTGGAACAGCTACCAACATGCACGCACACATATGCACACACTAACACACACAGATGTGAGACGTGGAGAGAGAAAAGAAGCAGCCAATATGCAGAAAATACTGTAAACATCTGTATGTTCTACACATTGGTGAGAGTAAAATAAGGAAACATAATTAATAAATAACCAAGTGAATTAATACGCTTCACATTAATGTTATATATTTTTTTCTTAACACAAGTTCCCACCATCAAGAGCACCTCTGCTGAATTTGGACACAAAATCTGAGGTAAAAAATTATGTTGGATCACACTAAGGCCCTGATTACATAATATCATCTTTATGCTCCACATCCAGTTGGATTGGTGGTAAAAATGAAGACACAGGAAGGTTAAGAGGTGACCTCGATTATATAGGCATAGATTGAAGTGGATTTATTAGCACTCAAGTGATAATCTATTAATTCGTATTCAAAAGGGAGAAAAGTTAGACTCAGGTAATATGCCCACAAATACATTAGGAGAGATAAAGGTGGAGCTGTGGGAAACAATTAGTTTGTCATACATTAATGATTCCACAATATGGTCCAGTCCCATGTAGCTGCTACCCTCTGCTTCCATTTCTGCTTGTGAAACCTACCTCAGCATCATCCAATGCAAAATCAATACAACATGATTGAACAGATAAAGCAAAAACGGGGGTAGTTGTGGAATCACTGGCCCGAAAGCCTCAAGGGACGATAAAGTTGCTGTTTGGACAACAAATCCCACAAAGGTGGAGGAATGTGAAACCTAGGATTGTGTGTTTTCTGTCACTGCGGAGGAGTGCACAAACCGAGTGTTACAGAGAGAGTTCAGGCAACGAAGGAACAGATGAGACTGTATAAACACATGTGACCCTGCTAGTGCTGTCAGCTGTCCCAGTTGCGGGCTGTGCTATGTATGTGTGTGTGTGTGTGTGTGTGTGTGTGTGTGTGTGTTTGTGTGTGTTTGTGTGTGTGCACATGCATGTAGGTGTGTTAAGATTCATGTTCCAGATGCACAGCTTGTTGGTGCACAGCTGCACGCACACATACACACACATAAAGCATTCCACACAGTCTGAGGACATGCATAAATCATATTCATATTCCCTCTACATATTTGTTGATTTCTGCTTTGCTCAATGTGAATGCTTCAGGCAAAAGTGACACGTGCTGACTTCATAACTGAGGCCCAATAAGCTTATTGGGCAATAAGCTCACACTGCAACATGCCACACAGTGTCATGTTTTTGTAAAGCCATAGGCAGCAGGGACTGACCACAACAGTATAAATGCGTTAAAACAAAACATGTGGGACAGTTTATTAGTGATTGAGTACAGAGCAAATTCAAGCTGAAATCAATCCAGATTTAAGGGGACATATTTGGAAGCGTGAAACAAGTCTTAAGCAAAATATCCTGATTTTTTTTGCGCACTCGGTTCCACATGTGCTCTCATAATTTCCCCCAGCCGTTCTGGCAGAGTCTGAGCTGTTGAAAACTTGAGAAGCCGCTTGAAAACAATTATTGGATAACATGCTTTAGAAGGATATATGCTGGCTCATATCTATTCCATCGTTATGCCTGCATGAAGACAAATGCCAATGCCAATGGACTCTGCTGGGAGGTGGCCTGACATGACTTAGAGCAGTGTTTCCTCGCCTTTTTTGACATATGTACCCCCCACAGCCCTTTCAGATGAATTGGAGGCACCACTTGTCACGTTCAAAATGTTCATTTTAATATAATAAACTGGATATAATTCAACTATTAATGATAAAAGTGGTTAATGTTACAATATCTTTCATACAAATTAACTGTCAATACTAAGGTTGGTTTGATTAAGTTTGCACAGTGGCCGATGCTCAACGTTTCAACCATTTATCTATTTATTTTTAGCTGTTTCAATCCTTTATTATTACTTTTAGTGCTATAGTCTGCTATAGCTGACTTTTTGAATGTGAATATAATTTTTTAATCAATTAAAATTTATGTTTTTTTCGGATTAGCTTTGCTACTCACAATCTTTCAAAGTCTATCCCCTGCAGAAGTTGGGAATCAGTGAGAGTGGGCAGCTCTCACCAGAACATGGGCCATAGGAAAATGCTAAATTAATCTGCACATCTTTACAAGATGGTTGGTGCAAAAGGTTTGGTGAACTGTTGTAGTGGGCAAGTGAACAGTGATCACGCTTGCAATCTGGGAACATGTCATATCAAACTTCTTTCTATTTTTTCAGTACTGGGTTGTTTACTCCAACTGACATTTTTTTCTAATCATTGTGTGTGTATATGTATTTTCCATTAACCTCTGTCATCGGGTAAAGTTTATTTAATATGTTTTGATTTATGTGATTGTGAAAAAAAGATTGAATTGACTTTATATCATTAGGGGATTTAGGTGTTTGGTTTTGGTTTGTTGTGATTGTGAGTCGTACTCAACATTTCATTGAAGATGATGTTTTGGTAAATTGTGTTTTTTTCAGGGAAAGTCATATTCTTTTGTAGCTAGGGAAATAGGCTAGCTGGGTTTTTGATTTGGCTCTGTACTCAGATACTCAGGTATACATATTTATTTCATTTTTGCGTTTCCCTAAAAAATGACAGCGTTGGTTTTGTATCATTCTCCTTTCTGGCCCCCAACATTTGAATTAAAAGTACCTTTTTTTCATCCCCAACGCTACAACAGGGTTAAATTGAAGTGGTTGTTCCAATAAACTACTATCACAGATGTACTAAGGAGAACAACAGCTTTCCCCATTTTGGACTTGTCCGGCTCTCTGTTCCCTCAAAGGTCAAGGCGACTTGCCGTTGGTCAACAGCATGAATTAGCGTATCAAGTTCACCGAAGGGTGATGCAACGGCAAAAAAATATGTGTATTTACTTAAGCCCTGCAATTGATTCCACAGAATTGTGCCGGTTTTAATACTGGTATAACTGGGCCTTTACACTATACATCCAGGTCTAATCCATTATATTTGTCTCTGCTTTCAGTCTGAGATAATAAGCTACCAAGAAAAGGAGGTCTAGTGCTTCTTTAAATCTGGTGGTAACATTCCTCTTGCAGGCTCAAAACATCAGCAACACTCACAATTCTGTCCCTGCTTACTCTCAAAAATTCTTCTGTGCTTATAAATCTGTCTCTTTGCTAATTTAAATCATGACTTGAAGGCTGATTTCCATTTAAATGTGTTTATGCCCTCTCAACTGATTTTTCATTAATGAACTTCCACACAAAAGCAATAACATTTAGGCTTATAATTTTTTTAGCCCCTATTATTATTATGATGATTATTATTATTATTATTTTCACCTTTCCATCAGTTTATCATGAGGTATTTTGTTTTTTGCCGCAAAAGAATTTGTTCTTGATTTGTCTGATTAAAACAACCACAATCACACACACACAAAACACACACTGAATAGTACAAAGCTGTATATTGAATAAGGTTGGAGGGGGGAACCATTTTATGAGGGGTGATGCTGGATGAAAATCTTTTTCCTTCTTTATTTCCTCCCATCCAGTCTCATTTATCTCACTGTTGTCTATAGCCTCTTTATTTCACCTTTCCTCTCTCTATCTCTACCATTTATAGACCACGTTAATTTGCATTTACTGTCTCTGATGGACACTGATAGGGCACTGCTATCCTCTTCACAACACACGCATGCACGCATTCACTATTCCCTCCATTAGTCTTTACTCCCGTCTGCTTTTCATTGTAGTGCCTCTGATCCCTCCAGATGTTTCCACCCCTTCTACACTCCTTCATCGGTCCACACCTGCTCTATTGCTCACCTCACACACTCCCCTCGCGTCTGCTGGCTCACAAATAGCCGTGAGGTCATGAGCGTCTTAGATCTCCACCATGCTTCATGGATCACTGTGAGTAAACCTGGCTGGGAGAGCAGCTGCTGTCCAATTTTCTCATTTGAGACAATCAATGAGAATAACACTGAAGAACTAAAATACTTCCAAGAGATTACACAGACACACACGTACACAAACACAAAGGCACACACACATGCTCCAGTCCTGTTAATTGTTGGCTATTAGTCTGCATGTCTGGGATTACATGTCTTATTAAATACAGAATTTAAAATGAGCTTTGTTAAATAAGAAAGTACTCCCCTTTTAATGAAGCTAATTTATATGGAAATTACACATAATACTGACGATTCAGCGAGAGATTTATCCTCATTGGATGAAGGGGAGGAATTAAAGAAAGAAAAAAAAAGAGTGGGATGATAATTTTTTTTTTTTTTTTTTTGCATAGCCTTAGCATGTCCCTGTTTTACTCTTTCTGCAAGTTTGCTTTTGAGGCACACCCTCCGGAGGTCCAGGTCACGTATGTTTGGGTTAGGGATGCGGCCATCAGTGTGCATGTGTGTGTGATGGAGAGCGTGTGTGTGAACTCCTGTCCTTGTGCTGACCCTGCAGAGCTCCAGCCTGCCTCTCTGGTTCCCACTGATCCATCATGCTGTCTGATTGCCCAGAGAAAACCCATTACTCTAAAACCTCACAACACATTAGCAGTGAGGTGCAGGTGTCTCTTTTCTGTGTTGAGCTCATTCCTCACAATCCATGGATGCAGATGTCATGTTTACAGTGCCCCAGCAGTCAAATGCACAATAGTGGAGCCAAGGTGGAGGTCCCCCTTTTGAAATATACTCTCATATTTGGATAAATACATCCATTGATTCATTGGCTGCACACTGAAGATGGTTTAATGACTGTTGAAATGCATACTGTTTGATAAGACAATGTTTCAGTCTTTCTCACTCTAATGATTTATTAATGCAGGTCTGTATGCAGCTGCCCTTGCAGACTGTTTCTGTCCCTCAGGCAAATAGCTCACCATTGCCCCCTGGTGGTAATTAGCCAAGAAGTAGGTTTGTCTCTTTGGACACATTTCCCAGTGCATAGTATAAATGAAAAATGCTTAAAAGTGAGTGGATCTCCAAATAAATCCTGAAGTGAAACAGGTGGAAAAATGTAATGAACAGCAGCTGAGAGAAAGAGAGATGATCTTGTAAATACACCTGCTTTATGAATGACGTTTGTCTTGCTGGTTCACCCCAGAAGTGGATATTTATCTACAGCTCTCACAGTTCACTGTGCATATTGAAACTGCAATGTTTATGCTTGTTTGTTTTTTTTGCATGGTGTTTCCATGGAGACAGCTCTGCTAATGAACCCTCAGGCAGTATGTAAAAAATATGTTCAACAAGTTTGTGTTTTGAACAAAAGCTTTATTCAAACATGAAATAAAAAAAATAGTGACAACGGAAAGTGATCAGAACTTACAAGAACTTGCATAAATATATATACCATCAGAGCATTTCAGAGACAACATATCTGAAAAGGAAATATATCGCAACATCTAGAAACAAGCAGCCAAATAAAAAAACTAAACAAAACAAAATAAAAAAAACAAAAACAAATCAAAGACAATGCAGAATGAATTAATAGAATACAACAAACTGCTGTGCAGGTCTTTTTTTTTTTTTTTTGTGAATTCATTACTGATTCATTGAGAATCAATTCTTACTCTTACTCTTAATTGGATCCCCATTAGATTAAGTAGCAGCTACTCTTCCTGGGGTCCACACACAACAAAAAATAACAAATCAATGCAAAAAGAGCCCATAGTGTGCAGTGTTATGGTGCTTTGCCATAATGCATATAATGCAAACAAAAAAATGCATTCCTGTGGTATTATACAGGCTATAGTGACTCAAAGCAGAGGGAGGGGAGCATGAAGTATAGTGTGGCTCATGTTTCAGAGCCTGATCGTCTTCTTATTGTTGTACAGTGTGACATCTGATTAGCAAGAAAAGCTTCCACTTGGAAAAATTTAGTTTTTGTTGCTCTGTGTCCGGGTCACAGCTGAAAAAGCACCTGCAGGACTGGAACAAATAAAACACTATACTGACCATTTGCTCCTCTGATTATATATTTAAACTAGCGTGTAGGATGAATAGTGTCATTATGACGATGTGTTTCACTATCATAAAACATGTAGGTGTGAAAGCTGCAGCGTACACCTGCAGCATAGTGTTAACTGAGCACTGTTATACAATTGAGTTCACTTTGCTCTAATAAGGCCATGAAGTTAAACAAATCAGTAGGCTAAGTAAATGTTTACACTCATACCACAATGTATACCCCAGGCTAACAGTTCAGCAAGCTTCATTCTCATATAAAAAACAATTCATATCAATATGGATGCAAAACGAATATTCACACGTGTTTACTGAACAACAGTGAATTTCAACAGTTTCCCCCTCTATAAAAATAGCTTAAAAATCTGACACATATTTTAGTACAGTGTAGGGTTAAGTCCGTTCTTGTTTTTTTTTTTCTTTTACATCTGAGACAGTTTAATAACAGGCTGGTACATATGCCCTTTGCTCCTCCTTCCCTCCTATGACACTGCCATACACAGACATAGGGATTTAAAGACCACCAAAGTCCCAATAAGGAGCACTAAAGGGAGCAAAAATGAATGGCATCTTCATCTCCTCCCTGCTCTAGACTAAGACTCCCAACTCCAACTGTCTGCAGACAGGTAGTACAGTCTTTCCTGTACAGTAGAGCTTCACATGCACAGTGGTTTTAGTAGTAGAGCAGGACTTGGTCCATGAGAGGAAAGAGAATGGCCAACAGTACAATACGTGTGCTCCATACTGTAGCAATGTCAAGATCATTGAAAAGGTGGAGCAGGAAGGACAGAACATGCCACATTTGGCAAACATAAATCACAGTCTCTCTCACACAGGAAAGGGCATCTAAGGGGTTAGGGACATTGAACACATAAGCATTTAGTAACCAATAACCTATAGAACATACACCTATCCACAACTCAGTGTTTTACACACACACACACACACACACACAAGTGTGTTGGGAACTGAGACAGGCCCAACCAAAGTGAACTAGGGGACGAGATATGATTGTGAAACACAACCAATGAACAGATTGTCACATTTCATGCTCTGCACACAGGCATTTTTTTTTTTTTTTTTTTTACAAGACAAGCAATAAACATTGTTGTCATCATCATCATTATCATCATCATCATCATCATTCAAGCCCAGTTAATTCACAAAAATACACAGAAGGCTAAACAATACTGCGCACACACGCACACACACGCACACAAGTGCACAGGCAAACAAACACACCTCCCATTGCACCATGGGATACAACTTATAGTGTAAGTGGTGAATAGCTTGTCCCCTGATACCCG
Organism: Scomber scombrus; assembly: GCF_963691925.1. Lineage (NCBI taxonomy): Eukaryota > Metazoa > Chordata > Actinopteri > Scombriformes > Scombridae > Scomber > Scomber scombrus. Next base: position 22,317,475 of record NC_084979.1, on the reverse strand, counting down.
AGAATAAAAAAGCGAACAGAGAAGGCAAACAGAACACAACACAAGCAGAACGAGTGATACAAACCACTGACATTATAAGGACACTTTGTTTGGATTAACTGAATGCAGTTGCTATGTACCGCTGTGTTTGCTGGTTATAGCTTTTCAAAGCATATAAAATAATAACTATCTGTAGTATATGACAAAAATAAATAACTCAAACCTCTTGCAGCAGTTGTAAAAAGGCCACTGAATGCTTGTGTGTGTGTGTGTGTGTGTGTGTGTGTGTGTGTGTGTGTGTGTGTGTGTGTGTGTGTGTGTGTGTGTGTGTGTGTGTGTGTGTGTGTGTGTGTGTGTGTGTGTGCGGTTGTATGTGAGAGAGAGATGCAAACTCAACAGCACAGGTAGGAACTAGCCATAAAGTCTTAAGCCTTAAACCATCATGCATTGACATAACCATTTAAAAGACTGAATCACAGCCTCAAACACAGTTTTTTGCTCAGGTTTCCAATCATGCCATGATAAAGATTTAACTGTATGCATACAGTACAGCATCACAGGTTACAATACAGCTTCCTCTTGGTAAGTCACCTGACCTGGATGAGCCCCTGTTAACAGTGTGAAGCTGATTACCAGACTAGTGATAAAAAGCAAATATAAAGTGCCTCAATCCTAAAACCTGTTGGATTTCAAAGGCAGAGGCTGTCAAACAATGGCAGTAAATGATCAAGAAGTTCAGTAAAAGCTTCAGTTTTCTGGCTGCAGCTATGCCAATTACCTAAATAGCACAAATATTCCTCTGGAGTGATTAATTTAAAATATTTTTCTAACAAGAGCAGAATAACGAAGTGCTGTCTTGCAGAGCAAGAAAGGCTAGAGTTTGGGACATGAGCCAGTGGCCTGTTTTGTGAGTTTAACGGAATAAGGCCAAAACTTAAAACAACCCTGTACAGTAACATTAACACTTTACATTAAGTTGCCCTGAAGTCAAAATTTGCTTTTTTAAGGTACTGTGACGTTAAAGACTGTGTAAAGTGAATTCAGACATTTTCTTCTAAACACATTAAATAGGTCATAAATGTATTTCTAAAAAAGGTGTAAAAAGCATTTCAGCCATTTAGATTTGAATTGTGGAGCTAGGCTTCACAAACTGTGTTTCAAGATTTTTTAGAAATACATTTATGACCTGTTTAGAAGAAAATGTCTGAATTCACTTTACACAGTTTTTAACCAATTCCATGTCAAATTATTGAAGAGCAACTCTGTTTAAAGTACCCGACGAGTGATCATAGTTCTACACAAAAGGACACTTTGAAGAGCTAGATCCTGTTAAAGCATCAAACCAGCACTGCCCTGCCAGCGTCCCATCTACAGAGAACCATAATTAATAATAAACATTTCTAGTGGACAGTAACACTGAACTTTTTTCAAAAAAGGAGTTTCAACCACAAAGGGACAGTTATGTAAGGTTTCTTAGTGCGATTAAACATTTGTTTTGGAGAGCAGTAGACAAAATTTGAAGTTGTCTAAAGACATAATGTCACATTGTCAGAACTCCCTCACTAAGTTTTTTTTTTTATTCCAGCTGCTCCATTTCTATGAAGTTTTGGTTTTTCTTGCCCGTGGTGATGTTTTATCCTCAGATTTCACAATCCCATTGGCAGCACCTCCTGACAAGTGAATAGAAACAGTCCAGATTAAAGCCATTTCATATACACGTTTACAAAAAAAGACATCATATGTGTGACTGTAAACTGAAACACAGGATCACATTGTGCTTGTTAAGGTGAGCAGATCCTTGAACACTCACCCCTTGTAGGCTCCCTTTTGTGAGGCTTGCTCTTCGGGCTGACCGTCTTCCTCTTTGACGCCTGGTTCTGGCTGTGCTCCCTCCACTTTTTCAACTGGAAGTTAATGAATTTCCACATCATCCAAGCCTGTGTCAGGCAGATAGCTGCCAGACAAGTCATCCTAACGGTGCAGGAAGGACACATTTTTAAAAACTGCAAAGGTTACAGTTATATAACTTGTGAAGAGATAAACAAAACTTTGGCCACTTTGCTGTACTTGAGCTTCATGCCATGTGTAAATTTTCTATGTACAAGACATTAAGGGATCTTCCTGTCAATTGCCATCTGGACTTGCCTTATGGTGAGCACATTGAAGTTGCCTTCTGCAAGGGAAAAGCCCTGGTTTTCTGTACGGGGCAGCCCAAAGCCAAATGTCAGAACTGAGAGTGTGAGAGTGAGGAGACGGGCGATGACAAAAAGCAGTGCCCACAAAGTAAAACTGCAGAGGAAAAAAAAAAAAAAAAAGAGAGAGAAAAAACATTGCATCAGGTTATTCAGATCAGCAAGGAATTATGTGCCAACCATCAAATAAGTGAAAAAATGTGTTTCTTAGATGAATGAAACCACATGTTGTTTTCAGATACCCCTTCTGCTTGTTCTCATCACTGAAGTAAAAGAGGCGTGAAGCGTGGAACAGGAGCTCCACCAGGTAGTGAGGAACCAGCAGCACCAGGCCCAGTCGGTGGAGGCTGAACAGACGAGACACAGATAGAGAGAAAGAAAGATGCGGGAACATTAACAGAAAGCAACTCATGAAACTAAGAAAGGAGTCAACTAGGGCTGCAATTAATAATAACTTTCTTTATTGACTTTCATTATTGACTAATGGGCCGATTATTTTCAGGGAAATAGATCAGGGAATAGAGAAAAATGCCCATCGCAATTTAGTGAAGGTGATGTCATCAAATGATTCTGTTAGCCTAACAAGTTTAAAACCTAAAAGAAAAGCAGCGGATTTATACAGTTAAGAAGATGGAGCTCAGTAATGTTTGGCAGTTTTGCTTGAAAATGACTCAAACTAGTAATCGATTATGAAAATCTATCAGTCATTCTACTTATTGTTTCAGCCATAAAGTCAAATATAGGAGAGTAGGGAAACAACACATCAACCTATCAGCTATACACTGATCAGCTGTAACATTAAAACCACCTGCCTAATATTGTGTAGGTCACCCTGGTGCCACCAAAACAGCTCTGACCCGTCGATGCACGGACTCCAAATGACCTCAGTGTCCTTATCTATTTACCAACAAGTCATCAGCAGCAGATCCTTCAAGTCCTGTAAGTTGCAAGGTGGGGTCTCCATGGCTCGGACTTGTTTGTCCAGCACAACCCACAGATGCTCAATAGGATTGAGATGTGGGGAATTTAAAGGCAACACCTTGAACTCTTTGTCATGTTCCTCAAAACATTCTTGAACAATTTTTGTAGTGAGGTAGGGTGCATTATCCTGCTGAAAGAGGCCACTGCCATCAGGGAATACCGTTGCCATGGAGTGCTGTATACTTGGTGCGCCACAATGTTTAGGTATGTGGTACACGTCAAAGTAACTTCCACATGAATGCCAGGACTCAAGGTTTCCCAGTAGATCATCACTCCGAGCATCACACTGCGTCTGCCGGCTCGCCTTTGTTTCCATTGTGCATCATGATGCCATCCCTTCCCCAACATAAAAACATGATTCATCAGACCAGGCCACCTTCTTTCATTGCTCTATGGTTCAGTTCTGACACCCATGTGCCCCTTGTAGGCGCTTTTGGCAGTGGACAGTAATCAGCATGGGCACTCTGACCAGTCTACAGCCACACAGCCCCATACACAGCAAGCTTCTGACACCTGTCTATCATAGCCAGCATTAACTTTTTCAGCTATTTGTGCTACAGTAGTTCTCCTGTGGGATCGGACCAGATTGGGCTAACCTTCACTTCTCACGTGCATCAATGAGCCTTGGATGTCCCTGTTGCAGGCTGTCCTTCCTTGGATCACATCTGGTAAGTACTGACGACTGCATAACGAGATGATCCTACAAGACCTGCTGTTTTGGAGATGCTCTGACGCAGTCATCTAGCCATCATAATCTGGCTCTTGTCAAAGTTGCTCAGATCCTTACGCTTGTCCATTTTTTCTGCTTCCAACACATCAACTGCAAGAACTGACTGTTCACTTGCTGCCTAATATATTTCACCCCTTGACAAGTGCCATTGTGACAAGATAATCAATGTTATTCACCTCGCCTGTCAGTGGTTTTAATGTTTCGGCTGATCGGTGTATATAAGGTTAGAAAAAATACCTGTGAACCAGGTGATATAAAATTTTTAGTTTCCCTACATCACATTTTTTTCTTTTCTAGTAGAGAATAGTTGAAGGAAATCAGATAAGCAAAGAGGAGAGACTTCCCAATGATAACAATAATTTTTTAAAAAACAGGTAAGGCTCACAGGTCACAATACAAACAACGTGATTTCAAGTCAGTTGACCTGGCTGAGAGTTTAAAGATGATCTTTATGGGGTCATTAAAGGACAATAAAGAGAAGTGAAATAAGCTGATATTGACAATTTCTCACAGTCTATCAAAAATCCCTCCATAAAATCTGAGAAATTGTTCTGTAGCTTTGTGTCAAGTAGGATGTCCAGGTTGTTAATGGTGTTCTAAATTAACTTTTATACACTTTCCTAACAAAAAATAAAACATTACCTTCACCCAAACAAAGGTTTAGGTCTATTTTATCCGACATCTGTTTGAAATATGCTCAGTCATTATCAGAAAGAATTAGGTCTAAACAACCTGAACATTGCTTATTTTATCTTCAGAGAAACACACTTGAATTATTTTACTCACTTTAAAACATAGGCACCAGTGATGTGAACAACATAAAGGCAAATGTAATAGAGCTGGCGGGGGATGTCCTCCTGCAGAAAGAAAACAAAGCAGAAGAGAGCCAATGTTAGTACTGATCACATCAGTCACCACAGACTATACAGGTATTTAGATGACAAAACATGTTTCAGAGCGTTTAAAACTTTGAACATGAGGAGCTATGATTTTCTTTAAAAGTCTGCAACCTAAAAACACAGACAGGACATACTAACTGCCTTTTGGTTTTGAAACAATTATACATTTTCTAGGTAAATTAAGTCTTCACTTGGAGACTTGCTTGGCTCTCATTTAATGACACAATGCATATCAATGATATAGCGACAGATCTTCATACACATGCATAATCCAAAAAAACATTTAAAAAAATCAGCATGCATTTTCAATAGAGAGGAAGAAGAAGAAGAAGAAGAAGAAGAAGGGGCAATAAAAATAGCTTCTTCATGTTAATTCCACCAAGAGAAGAAAAACATATGAAGTCATTCTTGCTAATCTGAAAGTACTGTAACAGAGGTGTAATTGTTTGAGGTATTCCTCGACTGTATGTACTCTGTACTGCATATTACACTAGAGTTGAGTCAGCTGATTCTTCACGGAGACACATGAAAGCACCAGAGGGTATCAGCTGTGGTCAGGGGGACCTATGAATACAACTGCACTCATAACTTACAGACTCCCGTCATTTCTCAAAACATTTCTTTAACTTCAGTATCAACTAATATAAGTTTATCTCAGTCTGATTTATTACTGTTCATACACTGAAGGGAAAGCAAAAATTACTCAAGTACTTTAATAAAATAAATTGCTTCTCTGCTAACCTGAGAAGCCTGAAACATTAATACTTAAATGTGTTACATAATTTTTGAAACGACCCTTACCTTCCGTACTTTTTGAAAGTACAGCTCAGGAAGTGCATGGAGCCAATAGGCAATTTGGCAAATGTAGAAGAACTTGACCTGAAAACTAGGTAAGAGGACAGGTGGTGCAGAGGTAAGAGCCTGGACGTCATTTCAGCATGGACAGTTATACCATATTAATTATATACAATAGGTTATGTTGTGCACAGTGTACTGTTCTGATGTTGCTAGTATAACAAAATGCAGGTGTAACAGCCCACCAGAAACAAAGCCTGATCCAAAACACTTACGATATGCAATCTATGCTAATAAGCTTGTGCTCTAACATTAAACTCTAATATGATAAGATAATAAGATCCCATTAATTCAAAACCAAGTCTATCAAATGGGAGCTTGCTTGTGATAAGAGTTCATAAATCTTTACTTACACCATGTGAGTATGTGGGTAACCCTCCCATAAGAAAGTAGGATTTGTTGCAAAGTCCTCCTGTCAAAAGAAAAAAAGACAATACATGAGATAAAGCCCAATGCAGACTGCTACGGTGTGTTTTGATGTGGCTGCTGACCCTCGTACCGCTGTCAGGATGCTGCAGCCCCAGATGAAGGAGAACAGGTAGAACGCAGCTAGTTGTCCAGATTCATTGAACTTGCTGTGTTTGGTTTTCGACAGGTGCAACCTCCTGTTCATTTTCTGAAATTAAACAAAATATTGAACAAGGTGAATTAGAACGTCACATTTTGATTTGACATTTAGCTCCTTGCATTAATATATCCATAAAAAAAACATTAGCTGCATTATGAAAATCATAAAAGTAGTTTAAAAAAGTTTTTACAGTTACTCACATCTCACTTCAAAGTATTTGTAGCTACATTTTTGATTATTGAGTAAAAGGAGGATAAGCATAAATAGAGAAGCTGTGCATGTTTTCCACTTTTTGCACCAATGTTGTAACTGTAGTCTTTTGACCTTAAAGGATAGTTTTTTTTGTTTTTTTTTAACCGTATATTAAGTCTGGAGGAGGTAGTCCAGGTTGTCTGTTCATTGCAAGGTTGGTGGTTTTATTCCCTATTCTTCCACTCCTGGGAGGTTAAGGAGGCTTTGTCTGGTAAAGTAGAAATATAATATGTCTATTCCTGTATTTACATTGAAACAGTAACACAAAGAGGGAATTTTGCTCTAACAAGACTAACTTTGGAAGATATGTACTTAACTCAGATTGTTACAGCCTCATATTAGATTAAAAATACCATTGTGACTTGTTTAAAAATACTTTGTTTAGAATTTGTGTATAATATGGGTTTTCCTTGTTGACACAGTTATAGCAGCACAGTGGCTCGCTGCCTCACAGCAAGAAAGTTCTGGTATCAATGCCTAACTATGACAAGACAGTTTGTATGTTGTTTCTGTGTTAATGTGGGTTTCCTTTGGGTGCTCCCCTGGTTTCCTCCCACCCTTAAAAACATGTATTTTAAGTTAATCCTCCTGTCAGTGCCTTGACCAAAGGTACTGACATAGAATTTGAGTTGGTCCCTGGGCACTGCACAGTGGCTGCCCACAGTTCCTAATACTTAGGATGGGTTACATGCAAAGATTGAATTTCACTGTACACTGTACCACTGACAAATAAAGTTCCCTAAAATTATATCTCTTCCTTCTACCTCCATACAGACATGCAAAAGTTTAACTGTTGGATGCAAGAAGTCTTCTATTTCACTGAAAAGTTCATTCTCTGTGTTTGTGCAATGGAGGTTTCAAGTTTCCACATCACACTTGTGTAAGCTGCACACCGGACCACATTTAGCTTCCAAACTATTAGTGATATGACAAATCCTGCCCGTAGTTGCAAGCCTTAAACTCAGATTTACTGTAAACTCAGAGAAAGGTTCCCCCTTCAGCAGATCAATGTGGAAAAAAGCCTCCTAGTGTCAAACTCTGCAAATACATGATTCTGAACACTGAAAGTAAAACATTAGTAACAATAAGAAAAACATTTTTTTAGTAGAGGGGGTAGAAACTGAAGTTTAGCATTTCTACACAGAATAAATACTTTCATTTTGTCCCCTATCTCTTACACTGGGAGTTCAAGAGGAGTATGCACTGAGGGATTGATTACAGCAAGCAAAACCTGTTTTAGTGCTCATATGGGCAGCTGACTTTTGTTTAAAGTCCCCCTCCACTCAAAAATACATGTTACTTTTTGTTCCAACTGTTAAATGTTTGAGCTACGCTGTGCAGAATGATGTATGTGCAGAATTTCACATTCATTGACTTAAAAGGAAAAAGAGAATCCCCACACACTGTCTTCACTTAATCAATGAAAATAGTATTATTGAGCAAGTGAAGACAGTGTTTTTCTTTTTAGCATATGTGTTACTCCACCAACGCACCTGTCAAGAAGACTACTCAGGTGTGCAGGAGATTTTTTTGATGATCACATTCATTGACTGAAAGGAAAGTTTCTCTGCGCTCACTGAAAATCCAATTTTAAAGGGTGAGCCTACGAGCATGATTTGTGATATCACAAATAGTTTGGAAGCCAATCCTGGTCCAATATTCAACTTAGACAAATGTAGTATTGCGATACTTGAAACTTGGAGATCTCCGCCTACTGAAATCTGGGTTTTTCTAGATGCATGGTAGTTGCTTGAACGATGGCAAGAACAGCCACTACCAGAAATGATGCTCTCTCTCCCTATTCTCCTCCATAGTGAACGACATGTCACCACCCCAGTAGAAGGGTAAAGACTTCAGATCGGTTCTACAATGCTGTTTTTTAAAACTCTTTAATTGTTTCCACAGTTTTAACAATAAAACCTGGGAGATTGTTCTCAGTCTCAATGAGCCAAGTGTTTAGAGACTGACCTACTTGTCTAAGACAAGTGTGATGTGGAAACTTGAAGCCTCCACAAACACTGAGAATAGACTTTACAGTGAAGTAGGAGACATCTTGTGTCCAGCGGATAAACTTTTGAAATGAAAAATCTTGGCATGTTTATAGATTCTGGCTTTTTTAATGAGGAAGAAGGAGGAGGAGGAGATGCTATTTTAAGGATTTTCACAAGATAACTAAACTTTTTTTTGTGGAAAAACCATATCAGACACACATTATTCTTCAAAGCAGAGTGTTTGATATGCATCTTAAAACAAATCTGGAGGGGATGTTTAAGAAAGGTATGAAAGAATGTGAACCTATCCTGTAAGAGAGACACTGTCGAATGTGGTCCAAAAGAGATTTTTATTTTTGGATCAAGTATGCTTTTTCTGCTAATAATATCCCACTGGGAGTTCCCATCAAAGCCGAAAGGTGTGAGGAGAAAAACATGAGAATTGTTTCTGTGATTTGTGCTTTAGCACACACACACACACACACACACACACACACACACACACACACACACACACACACACACACACACACACACACACACACACACACACACACACACACACACACACACACACACACACACACACACACACAGGATCTGATTACCTACAAAGAAAAGGTCTCTCCAAAAGAAAAAGAAAAGAACAGTAATAGACCAGAAAAAGAAAAAGAAAAGAACAGTAATGGACCAGAAAGGAGCAGACACATGTGGCAACGGAGCCTACGATACTTTTGATCCTTTTGAAATCAAAAGCAGACAAAGACCTTTTCAGTGAATACACAGGTTGTGACAGCTATTATGATTTACGTGAATTCTTGTGAAAATCTGACAGCGCAGCGTGCAAGCTGATAAAATAGAGATGGAGAGATTCTTTAGAACAGTTTCTGTTTACTCACAACTTAAAAAAGCCACAGTGGGAAAACAATGTGAGCAAGTACACTTGTAGTCGAGTTTGGGTACTCACATCGAGAATATATTCTTGTATCAAGGCATGAAGGATGACTGCGATGAGCAGGTAGAAAAACACGGTGGCCACATCTTTAGGGCCGTACTGGTAAAGGTTCACTGGCTCGTTCCTCTCGTCTGCACGAAAAGAAGAAGCACAAACCTTTAAATCCTAAAAAACAGCCAAAGAGGCAAAATAAGACCAATTAAGTGCTGTGCATTTTTTTCCAGAAATACAGTGCAGTTCACTTAAGTTGTTTTAAAAATACTGAAATAAATACTGAACCCATGACCTCCTACTCACCAAGAACTTGTGTAACATTGTACTGGACAGTGATGAACATGATGGCAAACTTTGCTGTGACCTGGAAGGCAAAGAAAGAAACAGGATTAAAGGATTATTATTTTTCACTGACAACTGACCGATGTATGTAAATGAAGCCAAACATGTGTCTTAATGCTTTGATAAAAGCATGTGTGTCCATGTAAAGTGAACCCAACCCTCAGTTATGACACCTCTTTCCACAAGTGTAGACAAAAACATCTTAATAACTGCATCTTTTCATGTCGAACTGTCAAACTATTGTGAAAAATGCATTCATGGTTTCATGCACTTGTATGAGTGGGGGGCTGCTGTGTCACTGCAAGGATCTGAATTGAATGATTCCCATAAATGGGGCCTGGAGAGCTCTAGGGGCTTCCTGGAGGGGCTCCCAAGCGTCTCCAGCAAAACGAAACGACGAATGTTTTAACTTAACTACTGTTCACACAATGACTCTCACTGTGTCAGGATGAGTTTGTATCATAAGCTTCACTTTCCCTAGAGGACAGCCTCTTATAATTCTGCACCTATCTATAACCAAAAGGGGGTGTAGAAAGTGGCTGCACTGTCTTCGCTATATCTGTCAGTCTTGTGGCTGGGTATTAGGGTGGGGACTAGTCACTGAGGAGGATAGCTAAAATTTGATTATATAGTCAGCTGTAGTTGGTCTATCGAAGTAAATGCAGATCCATGAAGATCCCTGATCTGGAAATGGGGTTAACAGTATGACAGGCGTTTTGTCCTCTCTGCCATAGCATCACTAAACCAAATACCCCAGTAACTGTCATGTGTATATGTGCCATGTATACAGGTATAACCGCATATAGATATAAATGTGGATGTAGCCTGTATGGATGTCTTTCATGCTAGATATAGAAAAATATGTTGTGGATGTATACTGTATTTATGGTTATATGGGTTTATGTACAGACTGTGGCAACACATTTCCTTTAAGGATAATAATAAATATCTATCTATCTATCTAGTGAGGCATGCAGACAGATATTCAAGCCTGAGCATCTTGCTGCTAAAGGCCACATACAGGTATTGATTTGCCAAGGAGGAAATGAGTTAGCCGCCTGGTAAAATAACCTGTTATCAGTGCCAGTGGGCCTCCTCACCATCTTCTTTGGCAATCAGTGAGACACATGAGAAGGAGAGAGAGAGAGAGAGAGAGAGAGAGAGAGAGAGAGAGAGAGAGAGAGAGAGAGAGAGAGAGAGAGAGAGAGAGAGAGAGAGAGAGAGAGAGGGACACGCTAGCGCCCTGCCCCTGGAGTGTTGCTGTCATGTCAGCTAACGACAACTAGCAGCAGCAGCAGCTAACATCTCTAAGCTCAAACACAGCTCCTGCGCTTTTTCCTGTCCGACCGTACAGTACCTCAAACATCAGGCCGAGGAGGATTATCATGGCCAAGCACGACACCATATCGGCGTGATTCTGGATCACAAACTCGTGGCTCAGCACCGGCGGGCTCTTGTTCTTCTTGCGGAAACCCATGGCTCACCACGGCTCTCCCTCCTCTCTGGCTCCGGGGCTGCCGTCACTGAGTCTGGCCGGGTTGGAGCTACTTTCTCCCCGCTGCGCTGCACCGCTGCACCGCTGCACGACTCAGCTGATGGATGTCTGCTCTGCTCCGTGAAGCACCGAGAAGCGCTGCTCATATGTTCAAAAACAGTCATGAAGATGCATCGCACCAAACCAAACACGCCACAGCACAACACCCACTTTTTTTCCTCCTTCCTCCAGCTTGGTGAAGTCAGATGATGGCCCTCCCACCCCTAAAAACCCATTCATGAACCGCCCAGTGTTGTTGACGTAGAAGGAGAACCCGGGCCCGTGGTGCTTTCACGGACCCCACGTAAGCCCCAGCTTTCAGGTTAGTTTTGCTAACTGGATGAACGAGCAAAGCAGATGCTCCAAACTCATCATTTTAGGTCGTTTGATTATTTATTTGAGGATATGCAACCTCGGTCTGTTTAGAAATGGTGCTGTATATGAAAATAACAAGTCTGGTTTACAAACAACCTTTTTGTAATTTTATTAATTATCAGTATTTTGGGGAAATTACAGAAAGTACAATATATCTGAGGCAAGACATGAATTATTAGCTTGTCTTGTGGGTCTGTCATATAGAGGACCCCTGATTGAGTCAAAGCTTTAAGGCCTTTATAGTGTTAGGTTTGCTTATTATCACAAATTACTTTAATTAAATTAATACATATATTATTATCTATCCAATTGATTTCAAGCTTATATACCCAAACAAAGTTGTATGTAAAACAATTACCACAAAGTAAGCCTATATGACACACAAAAACACTTGTGTGTCAAGCATGTCAATTTATTTGCCCTGGAGTCCCTTGACAGGTTAATCAAGTCATGCAGAATAGCAGGATATAATAACAAGTATTTTTAAAGCTTTCCGTTTAAAAAAGAAGAAGCATAAATACTGTTAATAACACCGTTACCACCTCACAAAGAAATTGTTTTGGGGATTAAAAAAATATTTTATGTCACTTCAAAGCCACAAAAGTTAATTTTAAAAAGTAAAAATTATTCTAAAACTATTGTTAGGAGATATAGACATAGTTTGTGTTGTATGGGCATTGTCATAAGTCATAATTAATGTTTATTTTAACATATTTTTGATTACTGTTAGAAGTAGTCTATTTGTATATGTTTATTTTATTATTATTATTATTATTATTAGCTCTTATAGGTAACAGGAGCTACAAAAAGGTTTGCCTTTCAGGCCTTCATTTTGTGCATTTTTGTAATGATTTTCACTAAGGACTATACTTAGATACAATTAAACCCTGGTGGCCAGAAAAATAGAAATCACTGTACAATATTAGACACACTAATGCAAAAGCCCTGCTATAAATAGTGTTTGTGACTGTCCCACTAATGTTTCCTTTAAGGCTATTTCACAGAGCTGTTAGTGTCCGTGGTTAATATGTATGCTTTGATTCATTGTTTGTGGTGGTGCAGTGTGTTAAATATTAGAAACAGAAGACAACTGCTGCACCACAGGTTTATTCTCTGTGGGCTTTTTTTTTTTCCACTTGCATTTTACTTAACAGTGTATTTTTATTATCTTATATCAGCTTGGCAGTACTCCCTTAAATGGTAAACCAAGTCAGTTACTGGGTAATAAGTCATTTGGTGGTGGTATTATATTTCCTTTAAAGGTCCAATATATGACATTCAGCCCCACTACGTCAGCAAACAACAATTTACTATGTAAAGATAAAGTGGTGTAATGGTATCCTGAGCACAGATTGAAGTCACAATGTGTCAGGAAAATGTATGTTACAAATCAAATGTATTATTATTATTAAATGCTAAATTTCTAGATAAATTCACAGTGTTCAATCGCAGACATCTTGGTCACAAACCCCAGGTGATTTTAATCAAATAGCAGGTGATTGTCATTAGTTGACAACAGTGGCCAATGAGCTGTGTCACTGTCATATCGTGCGGCAAAAAAGTAATTTACCTAAACTGAATGAACAAAAGAATAACTACTGAAGAAGCTACTGAGATTTGACTGTAGTTAAACTACCACCCAACTACAGAAAACTGTAGTTTAACTAGTTAGTGAACTACTTCCTGACAGTATGAGTTACGGTATGTTTACGGTTTAGCTCTGAGTAACGTCCAGCTGACTCGGTTTAAATTTCTCATTTTGGGCGCTAGAGGTCAGTATGAGACAAATTGGAGACAGCAGGACCTACGAAGCCTTTGTTTCCTCATTTCAGCGCCTCACACCAGTAAGTACAACGTCACACAACCTCACAAGTACAGTGCAACAGTAATGTTAATGGGATACATGTGCATTAACAAAATGAGCAAAGTCAAATTTGAAATCTTATGCCCGGCTAGCTCAGTCGGTAGAGCATGAGACTCTTAATCTCAGGGTCGTGGGTTCGAGCCCCACGTTGGGCGCACATACTTTTCCCACTCAGGCTGAGCTCATATTGTACTCTCCGTTTCTCAGTGCACATGTAAGTGATCACAATAACTTAAATCCCTCTACAACTATAAAGCATAAATGCTTGTTTTTAAAAAAAAAAAATATGTGAAGAAGTGTATTATATGTAGGATGTATTATTTAAGAAATCAAACCACGGTAACGTCTTCCAACACTGGCCGTTTCTCTTGATGTTATATTTAATTACAACATTACATTAGTCGGTTTCTTTTTTAGTAATTTGACACCCGCATTTGCCTCTAAGGAGAGGTAAAGTAATGGCGACGGCTTTCGATATCGTGCGGTCTAATGCAGTCCCTCTGGTGAAAAATACACACAGTGACCAGAAACACTGACAAACGTGTATCCTATACTGTAATACTACACTCATTTACCACTTCATTAGGCACACCTGTGCAATATAATGCCAAAACAACAGCTCTGCCATACATTCTGCAGGTTTCAGTATTTGGTGACATCGTCAAAAAGGTGATAATTCTACTTTATGTTTATTATTGATATTAGTGGGTGGTGGTGGTGGTGTATTGGGATGCATTATATTTAAGTGTTCATAATGTTGTAATTGTGCCCCTAATTTATATTAATGGGGTGGATATTTCTGAAAATAACAACAGAAACTGGAAATATATATAGCTACTTCGTAAAAACAAAATTTATAGCAGAGCTGAATATTGGATTGTGTTAGACTGCACAAGTGTACCTAATGAAGTCTCCGATGAGTGATTTAACATATTTCTTTGACAATGTGTTATAATACTGACTAAACTGTGGATTTTAGAGGTCATGGGTTGTTTGTGGTGTTTACTGGACTAAACATAAACATTTGTTCTAATATTTGCACACCACACTTACATCTACTGAGGAATAAAAGAACGAAACACCTTCCAATATAAAGCAGCTCAGTCTATCACTATGAATTATAGCCTCACAAATTAATATAGTTGAGTAAACCACTGATACAGTCTCAGTGAAACATTAGCATTATACATGCCCCCAAGATTGTCTTTATGGCAGGATAATTGTGTACGATTTCATTATATTATACATGTTCTTCCATATGTCTAATCACAGAATCTGTTAATGTGCCACAAGTCTGAAAAGGACAACAAAACTGGTGCTTTATAGAGCTGTTTTTAATTATTAATGCTAACTGTTAAAACACAGGCTTGAGGAACAAACCGCACACATACGCAATATAATGTACCTTCAATTTTAGTAAACCTTATTGAGGAGGAGAAGGGTTTAGATTGTTTTATTTACTACGGTTTGCTGGACACAAGCTTGTCACTTGGCCATTATATATTAAGGTTATTACAATAATGTGTGACATAAAGCCCTGTATTGCTTTTCTTATATTTTACCACATACTATCAAAGTGTTTCATTATATTGTTTCACAGCTTAACTGTTTAATCTTGATCTTTTTTGCAGACTGATTGCCTAAATAGGTGAAGAGCTAGAGCCTCTTTTCTCTGGAAACGGCCAGGAGGGAGGGAGGAGTTTAAACAAAGGCCCTCTCCACATAAAAAAAAAATGCAGGCTTGTACAGAGAAGCCATGGTGTCCTGCTCCTCACTCCACATGCTGCCATTTCTACTTCTGAAGGCTTCAAATGAGACATCCACCGACAGATTCTACGCCTGGAAGCTTCAAAACGTTGTTATACAGGGTTTGTATGTCAAAAACGCTCATATTAATCACGTTATTTCATGGTTTTAGGCCTAGTTCTGTGCTTATTTTTCTTCCCCTGTCTCTGACACTCACAGTGCTGCCCCTGCCTGCACTGAACAAAGATAATTACTCAGGAAACATTTCGGCCAATCAGACGCGGCCTTGCATCTAGCCTGTGAGGAAAGCGACCAGTCAGGATCTGGCTAACATCGCCGGGGCCTGATCGCCTTGCCTGAAGAGCGGAGCCTTCCCCGGCTGAGGGCTGAGAGTGTCCTCCATGTTTTATAAGTGTTGACATAACAGTGTGTCAGGCAGCCATGCATCCACAGAGGTAAGCTCTGTCTTTTTTTATCTCAACTCTCTGATAACAACATGGCTTCCTTCTTGTTGTTGTGGTGACTGTTGGTTTCTAATGATGAATGTGCACACCAAGAATCAGTTTAGTGTGCAGCAGGAGGAAGAGGAGGAGGAGCTGGGGTGGATTGGAGGCCTCGCCAGGCCTCTCTGCTCCACAGCGCTGAGGGTGGGGGGTTGGGTAACGACTCTCACCCTTGCTCTCTATCTGTGTCTCAGGGTCACATGGGTGCCCCAGACAACCAGGCTGCCATACAGGAGGCAGAGTGGACCGTGGCAAATCCTTTTCCTTTTCTTATAATGCAAAAGAGAGTTAGATTTAAAAATGGCACCTACATCTCCTTTCTGTTGTGGCAGTCTTGTGTTGTAGCCTGGCAGAGAGAGAATGGGGGATGGGCAATAGAGGAAGAAGAGGAGGGGAGTGTGTGTGTGTGTGTGTGTGTGGGGGGGTATTATGTACCCTTTGTAAGTAGATTGGATCTGTGTTGTGTGTCATGCCAGGCTGGGGAAGAGACACAGGGGGAAACAGATGTGCTTGTAAAGAGGACAAGGAGCACAGGACATGACTGAATACTATTTTTCTAAATAAATGATTCTGCATTTGAAGAAAACTCTTCGCCTCGGTACAAATGACAGAAATCCAAACTGAGACTGCAGTTTCTACACTCCATATACGTCAGAGGATGAGCCCACATGAAACAAACCTTTTCTCACATGTGTTTTCTCTTAAATTTCTTCCTGTCTAATCTCTACAAGTAAGATGTTGAGATACAGGTTACCTCTATTTACAGGCACAGGCCCTGCGTTTGCAGCCAGGGCTCTGCCGGCTGTACAGCACTGTTGTGAAACTGCTTCCTCCTCACTCTGATCATTCAGACAGTGGCCATTTTGTGTTCACATAGCTGTCCTTGATAGTCTTTCAGTCCTCTTCTGTACACATCAGACAGCAGGACGGCGACTCAACCTGAGACTCATTTTTACGTGACGCATGCATTTAGTTTCTTGGCAAATGTCAGAGTATTTAAAAGGCGGTGCTGTGTCTAACTCCTGTCTGTTGTTTACTTTGTCGTCTCTTCTCCCTCATGCTTCTCTGGGTTTTTTCCAGATTTTACACATAACAGCAGTGTCATTGATACATATGATACAGATGCAAAACAGTAGGTTTAATCTTTTTGTTTTTTTTAATAGAGAGAAATCTACACCACAGTGACGAGGTGTATGAAGAAAACACGCATACAGAACATAGTTAGAACACAGCCTGTATGCTGTGTTACATCATGCAGCACCATTTTAGCCGTCTCAGCTGCGTGGGGGAGACAAAGAGTGTTGCTTGTCTTCATGTGGCCTGACTCAAGGCATGTTTCACTCGACAGAGCCAGATATAGAATTGTTAAATCAGTATTTCCTTTTTAAACTAATGTCCATGTGCTCTCTCTGAAAAACCAAAACCAAGTTAACCTCTATGACTTAATAGGTATGAGCAAATTCAAAGTGGTTAATTCAGCCTGTAATATAAATGTTACACTGATAGTTTGAAATGTCAGCAATGTGTATCGTTCACGGTGTCAGGAACAAATCGTCTGGGCCTCTTTCCGAGGCAATGTAGCCTCCATATGAGACAGGAGTTATCCATGAGAACCACAAATATAATCTCCCAAAAGGCCTTTTTCATATCCCCTGTGGTTTATACTGGTATAATCAAGAAGGGCAAGCTATAATTGAAGAAAATAAACCTTTCTCATGCAGGGGGAAATCTCTGCATTGCAGCAAAAATGCTTTTTAAGAGGAAGAGGGGAGCCTGCACACTGTGATCCGTGTGGCATAGCTCAGCCGACCAATAATGTTCCACCCTGTTGGCCCTCCAGCCAATTGCAGCTGCAGTTGAGGTTAAAGATTGACAATCAGAGGGAGAGCAGCAGCGAGAAGGGCCTTCTGGAAAATTCCACAGCCATCTTTGATTCAACCTTTACAGCCTTATAAAAAATCCAGGTCAAAATTTTCTTTTATTTAGGATATTCTGTGCATACTAGCAGTGTACTGTATTTGCTGATTAAATGCTGAGACATTGTTTTAACATTGTAAAGGAGGCATGCTAAAATAGTCATCAATGTAGTTAAAATCATTAGTTTCCTTTTTAAATGCAGACAAGCTTGGCCAGGAATGTATACCTTTTATCCTTGTTTAAATATTTTGTTATTCTCAGGAAAAGCAAAAATTGCTATTGTATGCATGTCTTCATCTGTCTGCATGTGGTTGTTGGTCTTGTGAAAGCTCAATGTGTCACTTGTCATTTGTTTAGAGAGGTTTCATAATACAAACCTAATAATCTCTCTGGGGTTTTTGTGAAGCACGGTGAGTAGGATGTTTTTCAGTGAATGGTATAAATCCCAAGTGTCTTCAAAAGCAGTTCCAGTGCAGGGACTACAATATGATTTTTGCATTGAATGCCTTTCCCAGATTGCAATACAGAGAGTCCACTTCTTCAAATGTCTCTGTGTTTGAAGTATAAAATCTGCGCACCGTCTTAGGTATAGAGAATAGCCATGCCAGGATCTGAGTGTGGTTTTACAGTGATGGTCTCTGTTTCTTCCAAGTAAAATCAAATTATTCTATGACAGCAGTATTCACACGAAAGGAGGGAAGGCAAGACTGGATATGAAAAAAAAAAGAAGATAACTGCACCTCACTTTGGAGGCTTTTCTTGTGTCTCCCTCTTCTCCTCTGTCCCTATGATCAGCCGTGAAAGGTTTGTCTTGACATTTTTTTTTTAAATGTTGGACTGTAATCTCCACAGATCTCTCTGGTCCTCCTGCATGGATGTGCCAGTGCCTGAGTCTGAGCCTCGGAGTGGGGGATGGGGGAGAGGGGGGAGGGGAGCAAGCTGTGGCCTCCATTTTCTGTGACGAGAAAACCCTGCTCGTCTCTCACAGGACTGGAATCTAAAGGCATTGAGTCAGTGTTGTCTCCTTTTTGGCCATCAGGTACTACTTGAAGAGGGGAATACTGTCAGTTTTCTTGAACCTGGGTCTCTCTGGAATATATCCCAGAATCTGCTGAGGATTTATTTGTCTAACTCTCCTTGTGTGATGGATCATAGCTGCTGATCTGAGAGTGCCTTGGATCAGCATATGTTTTTACTACTGGTCATCCTGTCTTCCTGCTAGTTGCAGCAATGTCTTGTCATTGCTATTAAGTGTGTATATGGGGTCGTGGCCCTTTATTGAGCAGCTGCCTGCTGTTGGTAAATGTTCACTCTTTTCAGGGCTTTGGTACACGTAGCAGAGCGACTTTGCTAACGTTTTCTTATTTTCATGTGGGCCTCGTTTGTTCACTCAGTCCGGAAGAGGAAGGCCCCGGAGGGGTTGGGGTGTGTGTGTGTGTGCGTGACTGTTGGCAGGCTGAAACAAGACACCCGTATGCCATGTTTTTAAAGAAACTCTGCTCAACCCATGTCTTTTTTGAGACCACACAAGTTTTGATGCATGAATTCTTTTTAGTTTTAGTTTGACAAGCTGTTTATGGTTGCCGGTGTTAATGTCTGAAAGAAGGACAAAATGTCTTTAGAATAGTCTCTTATTTTGAGCTTCCAACATGTTTTAATCCATGTAAAACTTCTGTATTGTGAAACATCACGGCTGACTTTAAATAAGTGTGTATCTAATAGCTGATGTGATCACATCTAATCTCTTTTAGAGTTGTTTTTCTTCTGATTCACTTAACCTGTTACTTCAGTGAACTGACATTTGATCAACTTTGTGTGGAATGTCTCTTTAAGGGTGGAGGAGGGGACACGAAGAACATTCCTTTACTTTCAGTAGAGAGAGAGAAGGAAAAAAAGCTTATCCCACAAATGTGGGTGACCTTTGAGTTGTAGCCTGTAAACCCGTCATCCTAGCTGGTAACCAGAGCTGTAGCCAAAGCTATGAACTGGTCAAGTGTGTGACCTGTCAGGGGTCCTTGGGAGGGTTTTCTTCTCGGGGGTTTGTGAATAAAGGCTACATCCTTGGAACGAGGCCCTCTGTTGCTCTGACAAAGGAGGAGCCAAACACTCAAAGACCTTCATTTATCGCCAAGCCCCCTTTTATTCTCGTCTTCCCCCCCCCTCGGAGGAAAGTAGATGAGAGCAGAACCGGAGACTTGGGGAATCAGGCTTATCCAGTGCTAAATGTGTGTATTGGAGAGGATATTCTTTTGGCTTTTGATGCGATTATTATTGTCTCGTTTACATCAGTGATGTTAATATAGCAGTAAAACATTTTAAGATTTGAGACACACACACAAAATGCTCATGTAACTCCACAATTATGTATGTGAATTTATCCTAAATATAAAAATAGCAAAGCTTCTTTAAAATGCCTGTGAGCAATATTTAGGCCAAAAACATTTAGACAGACCTGCGTTGGAAGCTTATTAGAAGGATCTCTTGCTAATGGTCTCCAAGAATGAGCCTAAATCCTTCGAGGGTACCCTGTTGTTACTGAAGGGGCTTGAGAGGTGCAAGAAACATAGACTGTTCATCGCCACGAGATGCTCTCTCTCCCTCCTGTAGTATGGATCAATTCCCTCTTGCTTTCTTGTTACTACAAGACTATTTACAATTTGTCACAAACACAGCGCAGTGCAAAGATCAGGACCTAGTCGGATTAAAACCTTGCAGCTGCAATGTCTTCTGAAGGATGGAGGTGCAGGGTAATGTCAGCTAAACGGCCCTATGTGTTGCTGTGAATATCAACTTGTGCTTAGCGGAGAGGAGCGTTGCCATGGTGATTGTTACCAATTTCTCTCTCGGAATATAAAGAACATAATTTAGAGTCGTTTGTCACTGATGATATGGGAACGATTCGAACTTCGTAACACAATGTCAGAGATGTGCTGAAATCAAATGAAAACAATAACAATGGAAACCTGCAGAGTCCCTATTGACAGATCCTTTGGGACCCTCGATGCCCTAGGTGGTGTTCCACTTGTTTACTGTTATGCTGATGTGGTTTCTGAACACCCTTTCTGACTTTGTGTTTGCCTCTCTTTCTGTGTTTCTGTGTGCTCTTGTTCTGTGCTGCTGCAGTCTGGCTGAGGAGGAGATAAAGACAGAGTCTGATGTGGTAGAGGGGATGGATGCGTCTGCACGATCCAAAGGTAAGTCTCTAAGGCCGTGTACCTCACATTAAGAGTCAAACATCTTTGGGTGGCTTAGTTTCAGAGAATGTGGAGGTTATTTACTTCGTGTTTCGAGAGCAGTCTAATGGATTTTGTTGGTCTCTTAGGACTGCAAAGATAATCCATCAAGCCTGGCTGCTTGCCTGTTTAAAATTTGTGTCAGCAGTATCAACACAGGGTCTAGTTAGTTTAGAAGAAGCCCTCTGGCCATTTGTTACTGTCAAGTATTAATATATTATGTATAAGAGTGTTTTCAATAATTGCTTTTCAGTTTAGTGTGATTGCTTGTCTGTACTAGATAATGATGCTACCAGGATGCCAAAATACTAAAAACTGAACACTGCATCTAACTGTCAGATTGCTTGGCTGAATTGCTTCAATTTGACTCTCTTTATTGGTTTAGAATGCAGGATGATGAAATGGTGTAGTATGGTGACTTGATTTTCATCCTCTTGATTAACTCAAGGACTAGCTAAATTAGTCTCATAACACCCCAATCTTTAAATATTCTAAGGCTAATGTGTTGGACATGGGCGCAGAGAATAATAACCCTAAGCCCTGTCTCCTGTCATTTGATAACCTGATTGTCTCTCTGTGTCCAGTCCCTGATCCACCGGGGTCAGCAGAGCGATCACTGGCACCACAGAAGAGAAAGGTGTCAAGTCCCACCCATTCCTCCAATGGACACTCTCCCTCAGACACTTCCCCCAGCCCACTCAAGAAAAAGAAGAAGCCTGGGGCTATCAACAGTAACAAAGACCAGGTAAGGGGGCTGGTATACTCATATCAGAATCTGCCGTGTTCTCGTGGGGGTAAATGTCAGTGTACTCACTGCCACTGGAAGCCTACCCTGTCACACCAGAGGGTGGAGTTTATAAAGGGGATGATACCCAAATTAATATTCATGGTGAAATCTAATAGAAACGGCTTATTCTTTTATTCAGTCACATAGAAAAAAGCAAAAAAAAAGTCACAGAGAAATTCCTGGCCTGCACACACTGCAAACACTGGTCACAAATGCACCATATTGCCTTTGAGAACACGACAATTTTGATTTTGACTGTAGTATACTGCTAAAAAACATGAATGGGTGTGACCGACTGTGAGAGTGGAAATGTCTTGTTGTGATAGCTATCTTGATTAGATTAGAACAGTGCCATAACTACATGGTCAACTCAGTTAACTTTATTATTAGTTAAAACATTTTGCACTGTTTTATTTTTCGATTATGACTTCTGAAGTGTGACAGTCAACTTTGGTTATTTAAATCCTGTTGTTATGCTGATTATATATTATGAATTCTGATCCATATGTTTTATATTAGCTGCTTGCCATGTTAATGTCGTGCTGAGCAATTCCCTTTTTTACCCTTTAGTCCCATGTTGACCCTGCACGACAGAAAAAGATCATTCTAGATACGTTTATAATATGTGTTTTGGTTCTCTGGAAGGGGTCAAATGAGCTGCAGTTGAGTATAAGCCCTGCTTATGATAAATGAATACCAAAGTTAGTGAGAGAGGGTTTTGTCTAAAGCTCTCTTTATTAGGTATAAACTCATGTGGTATAAGCTCAAGGTTATTTGCACTGTGAAACATCATCTTGAGCTGTGAAACCTCTAGTTATCCATCAAAGTTGGGTACCTACCAGAGAACCATATCATGCATTGTGTCTGCTCTCAGTTGAAACAGGAGCTATTCTGTTGTAACATAAAAAGATCAATACTGGTGCTTAAGTTCACACCCTAAACCTGTTAGGTTAGTGTTGTTTGACTCACATTGTCACATGACCAGCTGTTTACATAGTGTACTTATTTGCTTAGAAAGTGTCGTGTGTCGGATTTATTGCCTTTAATGCCATCTATGCTTCTTACCCTGCTTATCCCACTGTATTGCTGCCTTGTTTCTGTTGCACTGCACCTTTTTGTGTTCCTGCGTGTTTTTTGAAACCTGCCCCCCTGTTTCTCTTGCCTGCATTTCAGTCAGAGCTAAGACATGGTCCCTTTTACTATATGAAGCAGCCAGCACTCACCACAGACCCTGTTGATGTTGTACCGCAGGACGGCAGGAATGACTTCTACTGCTGGCTGTGCCACCGCGAGGGCCAGGTGCTCTGCTGTGAGCTCTGCCCCAGGGTGTACCACGCCAAGTGCCTCAAACTACCAGCTGAGCCTGAGGGCGACTGGTTCTGTCCAGAGTGTGAGGTATCTCGCTGAAGACACATTTATGTGTGTGGGTGTACACGAATGATGTGCACGATTGTGGTACTCACTGCACAATCTCACTTGTTCACAAAAGGGGTGTCAGACCATGTGCCGTTGAGTACATGTGCCAAAGAAGCAAATCAGTGAAGTCACCTGCTTTTTGTCTGTGGTTGATCCAAAACCATGCAGTCTTGGCCCTCAATAGCACATGTTGTGACACCCCTGCAAGTGTAAATTGCACCACACGTCTGAGAGATGTTAGAGGCTTAGTTTTATATCTGTTTTGCTACATTTTGGGAAATTTAGTGTGCACTTCTTTAAGCGGCACAATTTTGTACATTTGCAAAAGCTAAGTAAAAAGCAGCAGCAGATTATGTAAACTTTTCAAAAGTTAAGAGTATCTGTGTTCTGTTGTTTTGCTCGGGGATCATTTTCTTTAATGGAATTAATCACATTTTTGTTGTTGTTGTTGTTTCAGAAAATAACAGTTGCTGAATGCATTGAAACCCAGAGCAAGGCAATGACGATGCTGACAATAGACCAACTCTCGTACTTGCTCAAATTTGCACTCCAAAAGATTAAACAGCCAGGGGTAAGCCTTGTAAAAAAAAAATGCCTTGTATGTTGATTTAATAGGTGTGCTATAATCTGAAGTCTATCAAAGTGTTTTATAATCAAACACTAATGTCTTTAAAATATATGCATCTGTTTCTTTTTCTTTTTTTTAAATTATTTGTCTTAACTGAGCAGACAGAGCCTTTTCAGAAGCCTGTGTCTCTGGAACAGCACCCAGATTATGCAGAGTACATCTTCCACCCCATGGATTTGTGTACTTTAGAGAAGGTACCAAAATTACTTTAATTTACTTACATAAAAACAGAACCCACAAAGTCTTCAGAAATGCTGGATGTAGACAAAAAATGTTGAAACAGAAAAAACCTTTACAAGTGGGTTTCATTAAAGAAGGGTGTTGCATATAAAAACATGCAGACAGACCTAAACAAAAGTTAGGCTGCAGAAAACTAAGAGAGGTGCTATCACATGTGTAGAATATGTAAACAGATGATTAATTTGAGTGTCTTGTCTTTGATTTTATTATTTTTCTCTTTTTGATAGAATATTAAAAAGAAAATGTATGGCTGCACTGAGGCATTTCTTGCTGATATGAAATGGATCTTACACAACTGCATCATCTATAATGGAGGTAGGCCTCTTTTCCATATCTGCAATCACCTTACTGCTAAATAAAGAAGTAAAATGTAAAGTAACCATATAACTTTATTCCAGGTAATCACAAGTTAACAGCAACTGCAAAAGTCATTGTCAAGATCTGTGAACATGAGGTAAAAAAGCTTTACTAACTTCATACTGGCAAATTGTATGTATATGTGACTAATTTGTGAATGAATTAAAACCTTTTCCTTCAATATGCTTTTTCAGATGAATGAGATTGAGGTGTGTCCAGAGTGCTACCTGTCCTCGTGCCAAAAAAGGGACAACTGGTTTTGTGAGCCATGTGTAGGTCTTTATGTGACTTTTAAACAAGATACCACATTTAAACAATGTTAGATTTTAGATCTGTGAAGCACTGAATTATTTTGTTTTGTCCCCAACAGAGTCAACCTCACCCCCTGGTCTGGGCTAAGCTAAAGGGCTTTCCCTTCTGGCCAGCAAAAGCACTTCGAGAAAAGGACGGGCAGGTAGATGCACGATTCTTTGGACAACATGACAGGTGAGATAAGACTGTGAGTGCAGTGGCTGCTTGGGTTATTACAGCAAAATATAGTCAAGACTAGTCTCCTGGTTGTTTATAATTTTGTTTGTTTAATTTTTCTTTTATGCTGTGCCTTCATGTAGGGCCTGGGTCCCCATCAACAACTGCTACCTCATGTCCAAAGAGATTCCTTTCTCCGTAAAGAAGACAAAGAGCATTTTCAACAGTGCCATGCAAGAGATGGAAGTCTACGTCGAAAACATTCGCAAGAAATTTGGGGTCTTCAACTATGCACCCTTCCGCACTCCATACACGCCCAACAACCAGCTGCAGATGCTACTGGACCCTTCCAATCCCAGCGCTGGCACGGTGAAAACAGAGAAACCTGATAAACTTCGCTTCAACTTTGATATAACTGCATCTCCAAAGATGGTCCTCAGCAAGACTTCCACACCCAGTGGTATGAGTCGGAGGGTCTCAATGACGGACATGCCTCGGTCTCCCATGAGCACCAACTCCTCGGTTCACACAGGGTCTGATGGGGAGCAGGATACAGAAAAAGCCAGCAGGAATTCTGCCTTCCACTACAGCACTGGAGAGGAGTCAATGGACTGTACTGGTAAATAAATACAACACTCTGAGTGATGCCATTTGTAAAAACATTTACCTGAACGTGTAAAGCAAAAATAACTAAACTTGGAATTTTAATTACATTATAATTACAGCATCACCTGTCTCAGGGAAGATGGGTCCTGCTGGCAGCATGACAGGCAGCCCGAAGCCCTTTAACCCCGGACTGGCGCCCAAGCAGGAGAGGACTGCAGCCACAGGCGGCATCCTTAATCTTAACCTTGGTCAGTACTAGCAGCACAATCACTGTATTTAAGCTGTCATGACTACTAATAATCAACATCATTGTGTAAGCTGATACTCTCCAGAGAAATATCAGTATTTATACTAGAAATTGAACTTGGACCTGTTCCTTTCAGACCGCGTGAAGGCTGAGATGGATCTGAAGGAACTGAGTGAGACTGTGCAACAGCAACAGAATCAGCAACAACAAGGAGCGTCAGCTGCCCTCCCAACCCCAAAGAGACCCATCAGGAGCCTGGACAAGACTATTGAAAGCTGCAAGGCACAGCTTGGTATACATAATTACAATTACACAATTATTATTAATGTCATGTCTAATGTAATTTTAGATTGCAGATTTTATTTTGGATCACCTTACTTTTTGATCAATGTGAAGAATTTACTTCAAACATGTGGCAGCTGAAATGTGATATTTGTGATTGTGATTGCCACTGGTTTACGATTAGCAACAACCAAAGAAAAAAGTCTTTATTCCATTTATTTTCTAACTGACAAAAACAATCTGAAACTTCCATGCAGGGATAGATGAGATTTCTGAAGATGTGTATAAAGGTGTGGATCACAGTGACACTGAGGACTCTGAGAAATCTGACTCAAGTGACAGCGAGTATCTCAGCGATGAGGAACATAAGCCAAAGAGCTCCGCCCAGGACGACAAGGACAAAGCAGACAGAAAGAGGCCAAAAGCAAGCACAAATGGAGAGAATAAGGAGGGAGTTACTGGGACAGGGGATAGAGCCACCCCTGAACCCCTGCTTAAAGAGAAGCAGGGTAGCAATGGCCCAGATAGGGACCCTCAAGAGAAGCCCAGAACGCCCCAGACTCAGCCCCTCACTGACAAGCCCAAGACCCCAGAGGAGGGTAGAGCAACTGCTGCCACATCAGTGGCTGAGCAAGACTCTGATTCAGAAAGAGAGCTTGTGATTGACCTGGGGGATGAACACGGAGGCCGTGACGCTAAGAGGGCGAGGAGAGAGGCGGGGGCTTCTGCTGCCAAAACTCTCAAAGAGTCTAATGTTGCCAAGTTGGAAGGTGAGGCCTTTTAGATACACCCATGTTTTCTTGTGATTCTCATTTGGGAGAAAATAATATATTTAAATTATAATATTTTCTCTGTCCAGGTAAACCACCTTTATCTGCTGCAGCAGCTGCAACAGTACGGGAAGCTGCCTCCAACCTGAAAGACTCCTTGCAACCTGCCATCACAGCAGCCCTCAATCTTGTTTCCACTGCAGCATCTGGTCAGCCCAGTGTCACATCAGCTACCAGCGGTACCACCAGTGCTCCTTCACCTGCTTCCACCTCAGTCTCCACAACATCCCCAGCACCTGCTGCTGTAAAGAAACAGCGCCCCCTACTGCCTAAAGAAGCGGCTCAGGCGGTGCAACGAGCGGTAGTTTGGAATCCCACCAAGTTTCAGACGTCTTCTCAGAAGTGGCACATGCAGAAGGTGCAGCGGCAGCAGCAGCATGGAGAGCAGTCAGCAGTGCAGACAGGTGCACAAGCCCAGACTCCGGCGCAGACACGGAGCCCACAGCAGCTGCAGTCACAACAGCAGAATTCCTCCTCAAGTACCCGCTATCAGACCAGACAATCGGTCAAAGGTAAATACACCAGCATAATTCACCTCAACATTAAACTTAAGAACATAACTTAACTTAACTTAAGAACAACATAAGATACACATTTGTATTCAAAGATATTTAATTTCCTTTTTTTCATCTTTTTATACCCTCCAGGGCAACAAAAAGACACGCCTCAGAATACTTCCTCATCGACAGCTGCCCAGGGCTCATCGGGTGGCTCCTCTTCGTTCATGTCAGGAGACGTGCAGATCCCTACAGTCTCAGCCGATGTGGCTGCTGACATAGCCAAATACACAAACAAAGTAAGTTAAAAATCACCAGCTCAGTAATTAAATGAGAGAAATTAGAAAAAAGCTACAGTATTTAATCATTGAGAAAGGCATTATTTGTCTAAATATTTGGTAATTTTATACTAATTATCATGTATGTCACAAAATAGCAACATGAAGAAATTCAAAGGCCAGCTTTATGAATTTATACATATTTTTCACTTCATTTTTAAGAAATAAAAAAAGTTATACGTATTTAATCTAATATCACATTATTTTTGGCAAAACCTTGCAGATTATGGACTCAATAAAAGGGACAATGACTGAAATCTACAATGACCTTTCGAAAAGCACATCAGGAAACACAATTGCAGAGGTAAGTACTGACATATGGAATGCTGTTTATTAATGTGCTAAAACAATGATAACTTGCGAGGTATAAGGGATTTTAATCACTGTGTGTTTTTTCCATAGATTCGACGGTTAAGAATAGAGATTGAGAAGCTTCAGTGGCTGCATCAACAGGAGCTGTCAGAGATGAAGCACAACCTGGGTAAATTTGCTGACTCCAGACATTTATGTCACCATATCGCTGAGAAATGATGTGTGTACCACTGCACCAGTCTTAATCTTAGTACCATGAATATTAAGTAAACCCAGATGTGGCATAAATTGTGATTTTATCTGACCTTAATGCAGAACTGACAATGGCAGAGATGAGGCAAAGTCTGGAGCAGGAACGAGAACGGTTGGTGGCTGAGGTGAAAAAACAGACGGAGTTGGAAAAGCAGCAGGGGGTGGACGAGACTAAAAAGAAACAGTGGTGCGCCAACTGCAGAAAGGAGGCCATCTTCTACTGCTGCTGGAATACCAGTTACTGTGATTACCCCTGCCAGCAAGCCCACTGGCCAGAGCACATGAAGTCCTGCACACAGTCAGGTAGCATGAACACACTCATGACCCACTAATGTTTTCTGTGTATGGATTACATTTTGGTAGTCCACATTTATTGTTTATGTTGTGCGCTGTGATGCACAAAGCTGTCAGACGATGGTTTGGCAACTGGATCGAAAATTAATTAGAAAATATAAATACTAAAGCTGCTGTTTAGATTTTTAAATAATGTTGATTTATTATTTTGTTTGGTTTGAATGTAGGCTACCGATGATACTCACAGAAAAAATGTTCTTGATTTAATTCAAAAAGCATTTTTAGGAAGGATAGACTGTAGCCTAAGGGCACTTGTTTGTTTTTCTCTTAGCCATCCTCAAGTAGGGCTAGGCAATATATCTATTATCTCTATTGTGATATATGACTATTGTCTGAGGTTTACTCTTGGATTTCGTAATATCGTGCTATGGCATAACTGTTGTCTTTTCCTGGTTTTAAAGGCTGCATTACAGTAAAGTGATGTACTTTTCTGAATTTACCAGACTGTTCTGTTCAATTGCCTTTACCTATTATAGCCACATTACTGATGATTATTTATCAAAAATCTCATTGTGTAAATATGTTGTGAAAGCACCATTAGTCCTCCTTACAATAGTGTTGCAATATCAATATCAAGGTACTTGGTCAAAAATAGTGTTATTTGATTTTGTCCATATCGCCCAGGCCTATCCCTCCTACCCTGTTGTAGAAGCACCCAGTATTTGATCATAAAGTGCTGTGATTCAAAACTAAAATATGTTTTAGTTCACACTAAAGGGTGTTCTGCTACAGGAGTGTTGTATTGTAGAATATCAAATACATTATATTCTCTGCCATTTAAAACTGGTGATTCCTCTGACGGTAACCAGATTATTATTGGTTTTGAGAAAATGACGGCACTGTAGTTGAGATGTCTGACACAATTATACATGGAGTGAATGGATTGTTACATTTCTGATATTGCTATTACTTATCAAAGATGGCTGTGTCCCTGCATTCAGCAGGAGAGATTTTTTCTATGCACTCAGTCTGTGAGTCTCATTCTTTTTCAAATGGGTTATTTGATCTCATTTCAGCACTTTGAGACAGGCAAAAAAATGTCTCTCTCTCAACTGCATTCAAATTCTCAGGCAGTTCCTCCTCTGCTCCTGAAATATTTATGTCACAGTATCTTTCAATCATCATAAATACAGTCTGCCACCCCTGCCATTCCTTCCATAAACCCATCTGACATTAAGTGAAAAATATCAACCTCATTAATTTTATGTTTATGTTTTATTGTCACAAGTGGATAAACAAAGTGTTTTCATTTTTATATTCTGCTTTTCTTTCAAGCCACAGCTTCACAGCAGGAACCAGAGGCAGAACCCAACTCGGACCCTTCAGTCAAATCATCAGGTCACTCTCCTGCCACACAGACCCTGCCCTCAGCAGCAGCATCCATATCGGACAAAAGCAACTCTCCCACATATATGGACAAGAGCAAGGACAGCGCTGGCGTTACTGTGACATAACTGCTACACTACACTCTTGTACACTTTGCAAGGCCGCTGTGGAGCTTGTGGTGTCAAAATTGGTGCTTGAAGTCCTGCACCTCTGTGACAAATCACTTTTTTATTTCTCCATTCCCATATGCTTTGTGGACATTTTGGGTTTTTCCATTATTCACAAGTTTCCATGAGTCTCTGTTCAGGTGGGCTCATCATGTGAAAGTAGTCTGTCTTGAGAAATAAATGTGAGTCTGTATGTTATCATACTGTAGTTTTTATGTTATAGCTCTGTTACCACTTTGTTTTGATTCTGAACAAGATTGTATCAACCCACAGAATATTTACATTAACACTTTCAATGCTGCTCTCAAGTACTTCATGACTGTTATTATTTTGCTGAGATCTCTCCATTCTATGAGACAAACAGTTTAAAACACCCAGCAACAGCTTATATTCCCTTATCATGGTGCCATCAGAGGTATTTTGAGTTATGCAAATTTAATTTGTTTTAAACTATGTCCGCTTTATTGTCAGCTGAGGTGATTTGAATGATGTACGTTTAGTTTTCAACCATGTCCTCTTCATGTCAACGGCAGAATTTTTGGCTCATACCAGTTTTGTATTGTAGTTCCACATTGTATAGGCCTACATAAAAAAAGTATCTGTGATTTATTAAAAATAACTAAAAAATTAAACTGTACAAAGTTTTTGTAAGAAGAAACCTGAACAATATTTATTGTGTTATATGTTTTTATAGTATGTTTAATGAAGTCACATTTCTATGTGTCTAAAAAAAAGTTATTTGAAAAATAAATTTCACATGAATGTCAGCACTGAGCAAAGTCTCTGTTATCCAAAGCTGATTTAAATCCTGGTCAGACTGTGTCTAAGAACTGGGTAGGCATCAATAGAAACTGCATTTTGGCTGGATATTATTTCCTGTGAGCATGTCTGTTTTGAGCTTGTGTCTCGTTCTTGTTTACATATTGTAAATACAATAAATGGACTCGTGAAGAAATAAAAATGCTCTGATCAAGTTGGAACTCATTGGTTTAATTTGTCCTCAAACTAACATTGCGAACATAGAACATAATTCATTCAGATCAATATTGTACCCAGTGCACCTTGACTGATTTATAGTGCCAGATCTCATTCTGTACATCAAATTATTACACATTAATGGAGGTTCACAGTTATTCAAGACTGTCTTAAAACAACAGTCAGGTGTCCAAATGAACACTGAAAGAGGTTTTCCTTGCTGTAATCACATCTCCTGTTCATTCTGGCTATTAAAAGATCCCCCTCAAATGTGCTTGCAATGTAAATGATGGGGGCCAAAATCCACAGTGTGTCCACACAGTCATTTCATGCAAAAATGCATTTAAAAGTTGATCGAAAGCTTATATGAAAGTTTCATATCAAGACCTGCCACATTTACAGTCTTTTTTAGTATCAAATTCACTCTTTCCCTGTTGAGCGGTGGCATTTTTTCGTCACATTGGCTTCAATACGGACTTAAAAAAATTAAGAGCCTATATTTTAACTTAATGTCCAAGTTTCAGATGCATACCTTGTTATAGACAGCGGAGAGATGACAGGAGTGTAAAGGAAAGAGTGATGTAGCGTAATGACATGTGGACCAGTGAGGAGAGCGATGAACAGGAAATCACGTCGCTTTCCACCCGGCAGCTGTTCTCGCGAGATCTCATGTAGCAAGGCACAGAAAATGGAAGGCTGTGCTAATTTAGCTACCTGAGGGAATCCACTTTTAACTGGAAATTTGTCACTTGTATCTAAGGTAATGCTTTGCACTTAGTTTTTCTGCACGGTTTTTTGAGTCGTTATCTTTGAAGACATTTGGCCGGGCAGCATATTGCATTTATTGCTAGGTAATGTAGCAGCTAGCGGTGGGCTAAGTTAGCTGTAGACAACAATGTCGACCACTGCCAGCAAGAACAAGACTCCTCTCCTCCCGTTAACTCTGTTTCATTTCTGTGGTATCACAGCCGGCTGATGTCTGGTAGTGAAATTAGGGAGGCCTGTTGTTTCGTTTCCGTGTAGCTAACGAAATTGAGTTAAATTTAGAGTTCAGGGGACATTGTGGACTGCCCAATTATCACTGTTTATACATCTTTGCACAAACTAACGATTTCTGGCTGATTTTGCTCTGTAAGCACGTCCAAACATAACCGTAGCACGTAAATACAAATCCAGGCCTCGAAACAAAAGCTGACTGACGCTGGATAATTTCATGTAATGTAATAATATAATGGATAATTATAAATAACAGCCACATTTAAAAGGAAA
Organism: Scomber scombrus; assembly: GCF_963691925.1. Lineage (NCBI taxonomy): Eukaryota > Metazoa > Chordata > Actinopteri > Scombriformes > Scombridae > Scomber > Scomber scombrus. Next base: position 22,285,214 of record NC_084979.1, on the reverse strand, counting down.
AACTTTATTGGACCATCTTAGGTTAAATTACAACATTGCTTTTTTATGTGGTCTCTGATAGACTTGTGTTGTTGAATTGTACACATTTCCTGACTTAAAATTGTATCTCATAATCACTTACAAAGATATAGACAGCCACCATTACATTCCTTTAGTCATGAAGTGAGTACAAATCCAAAAAGCTGTAGTAGACATATCTAATGAGTCCCACTGTCCATATTAATTGGATAAAATCAGATGAAACTGTTTCACCTTATCTCTCATTTTTTTAAATAACAGATCCAAATTGACTTGGTTGTGCTTAGATCAAGACTGGTTAAAGTATTTGGTTGCCAGTGTACACCCAACTAAAAACAGTGTTAATGCAACAATTTGGTGAATTATTATTTGAAACAACTCTGTGTACTTTTCATCAGTAGTTGAATTAAAACCTTTCCAAAACAGATTCAACAAGAACTCAGTATTGTAACCTTAGTGAAAGTGTACTTTATTGGTTTTAATGTAGTGGCTGTAATGAACTGGCAACTAAATACATTTGTACTAACATGAGATGTATGAGTGTTTCTCTTTATTGGTGAATAATTTAGACTTCTGGGGTAGATGTTTGACGTTTGTTGTTAACTTATAACTGAATATAACCATCTGCTTCTGTGTATTTTCCCTTCCTAATTTACACAGGCGCACAGAGAGACAAGTGAAATGGCAATTTGCACATCCTGAAAACTTCGGACTTTGGCAGTCATTAGATTAAAAAAGGTACCTATTTTTCCTGCATTTAGCCTTGTATCCAAATTGTTACTATTTTTATTAGCTTGTATACTGAACAATTGTATCTTCTGTATTTGAACAGCCTTGTTACCTATGGATGTGAGTATGGACCAAATGGAAAATGACAGAATCACAGATGATAATAATTTAGGTAAAACAGATTTTTTTTAGTATGTGACTTGCTTAAATGAGCAGACTGATGTTACAAATGAACATGAGAGAGGCTTTGGTTTTGTTTCTGTTAATCCTGTTTGCTTCTGTCTCTCTGTAGAGGAACAGGAGGGCCAGTCAAAAGAGACAGATTTGGGTGTCAGGCCGACTCTGTTTCAGGTTACAAAGTCATGGGGATTCAGGCGGACAACCAT